>NW_027527569.1:1354945-1490143 GCF_008692635.1 Crocuta crocuta
CTTTTTTTTTTTTTTTTTTTTACTTTTTTCTAACATTTATTTATTTTTGAGCTACAGAAAGAGTGCAAGCAGGGGAGGAGCAGAGAGAGAGGAAGACCCAGAATCTGAAGCAGGCTCTAGGCTCTGAGCTGTCAGCACAGAGCTTGACACAGGGCTTGAACCAACCGACCATGAAATCATGACTTGAGCCGAAGTCCAAGGCTTAACAGACTAAGCACCCAGGTGCCCCTACTCTGCTTTTATCCATGTAAAAGCTGCTCATGCTTACAGGACAAAGACCAAATGTTTGACAAGTCAAAATAAGCTCTGTCCTCTACAATCTGACCTCTCCTTCAATCAGTTCCTTTCAGTGAGGAAAACTGCAATTGCCACCTTGAACCCAGTGTTCTCATGATTCCATGTTCTTGCACAGATTAGGTCCTCTTTCTGCTCATCCTGTTCGCCTAAACAAAATATCTGTTTTTCTTTTTTTTTTAATTTTTTAATGTTTTATTTATTTCTGAGACAGAGAGAGAGAGAGAGAGAGAGAGACAGCTTGAGCAGGGGAGGGTCAGAGAGAGGGAGATACAGAATCTGAAAGAGGCTCCAGGCTCTGAGCTGGCAGTCAGCACGGAGCCCGACGCGGGGCTCGAACCCATGAACTGCGAGATCGTGACCTGAGCCGAAGTCGGACGCTTAACCGACCGAGCCACCCAGGTGCCCCAAAGTATCTTTTTTTCTGCAACTCAACCCAAGCATCCTTTCTTATTAGAAGCCCTCTGACCCCTGCGGGACTACATTCTACTGGCCCACTCTCCTGTAATCTTGGGCTGTGTTTTCACTGTGGTTCACCCTTCTTCCTCCTCCATTACTCCAGGACACCTTGCGGGGAAGGGAATGTGTCTTCTTTATTGCTGAGCTCTTAATCTTTAGTGCAATGCATGGCACACCGAAGGGTGCTCAAATGTAGTTTTTCAAGTGATACTGCTACTTCTTTTACAATATTTGAACACCTGGAGATGGAAGAAACATCAGGAATACCCAAGGTGAATAGGGACTAGTATCAGGACCTGTGAGTGTCACAGGTACACAGATTTCCTATGCAGTGGGAGAAAATACTTCCAACAAGTTAGAACTCTTCCAAAGATAGAAAGGCCTCCCTGGATAGAGAAAGGAGGGAGACAGCCAAGCATGGGCAGAGGACAGTCCAGCCCTGGAAAGGAAGTTGATCCAGTGCACCTTTAAGTTCTTTTTAATCCTGAAACTAGAACTTCTCTAAATGTATTACTGCCCATGCAGAGAAGGTGCTGCTCACAGAAACATAACTCTAAGGGTTTGGGGGAAGCAGTGTCCTTCCTGGGGCCAGGAATAGGAGGGAATTCTACTCTAATTAATTGGATCTTAAGGGAAAAGACCGTAAGAAGGGTCAGTCTGGTAATTAGCATGGTTCTGATGACTCTTGCTGAGGTTTTCAGAGTGTTTCTAAATCACTACAGTATTTCACACAGAAACACTGCCAAGCAATAAAACTTCCTCAGGTTCATGACCAGAAATGGAACCCACATGCCTTGTCTTATTGAGGAAAAGACATTATGCTCTTTAAAGCTCCAGGAATCTGGGCACCTTGAATTAACATTTATAAATAAAGACCAAAAATAAATATGTTCTGCAATCTGGAGTGAAAATTATTTTAGAATTTACATCTTTTTCCCTTTCTTTCTTTTCTTTTCTTTTCCCTTTCTTTTGTTTTTTGCTTTTTTGATTTTTGTTTTGGCTTGTTATAAACCTTCTCTCTCTCCTTCTTATATTCACTTTCTTTTGCTTAGGTTTCTAGCAAACCTAGGTCCTTCTTCCTCCCTCTTTCTCAACATCTATCTATCTATCATCTATCTATCTATCTATCTATCTATCTATCTATCTATCTATCATCTATCTATATATCTACACACCTACCTATGATCTATGTCCACTTAGTTTATCCTTCTGTACTTTAATATTACCTTTCTTTCTTGTGTGTAGGCACAGAAAGGTTCTCTGCATTCATTTCACGTTTCACTGAATTGCAGACAAGACACTGCCTAAACTGTTTCTTCTGCTAAGCCAGTTACAAAGATTCTACCAAAAGACCACCTAGATGGACAAATGGACAGATTTTAATTCTTGCTTCACACAGGATCCTGAGTTTCTAAAGGTCTAGAAGAATGTTATATGCTTCTGCAATTTCTGGAAGCCACAGTTTTAAAAGACTGGTGAGTACAGAGTTAGGACCAAGAGATGACCTCCTCAGTGACAGTAAAGGTCCGCAAACACTGACATGAGGGTACTTTGTAAGGGCAACTCTTTCCACCGCAGCTTCCGTGGCCTTTTCCCTGAAGCAACAGGCAATGGAGGGCTTGCTGTGTAGACAGTGGAATCAGACCACCTGGATTTATATATGAAACTCACCACAACAGCAGCTGTGTTCTTGTGGGAACCTTCTTTAATTTTCTACATTTGTTGCCACCTATATAATAATAATAGTACTTACATCATGAGTATTTTGGCAAGGATTAATGAAAGTAATCACTATGAGATGCCAAATATCTTCAGTGCTTAAAAAGTGCCTTTGAAAAACTTGTTTTACGGATGCACGTGTGGCTCAGTTGGTTAGTGTCTGACTTCGGCTTGGATCATGATCTCAGGGTTCATGAGTTCAAGCCCACATCAGGTTCTGTGCTGAGTGCTTGGAGTCTGGAACCTGCTTTGGATTCTGTATCTCCCCCTCTCTCTGCCCTTCCCCTATTCACACTCTTTCTCTGCCTCTCAAAATTAAATTTAAAAAACATTTAAAAATAGAAGAAAAAAGGGGCGCCTGGGTGGCTTAGTCGGTTAAGCGTCCGACTTTCGCTTAGGTCATGATCTCGCGGTTCGCGGGTTCGAGCCCCGCGTCGGGCTCTGTGCTGACGGCCAGCTCAGAGCCTGGAGCCTGTTTCAGTCTGTGACTCCCTCTCCCTCTGACCCTGCCCTGCTCACGCTGTCTCTCTCTTTCCTAGAAATAAATAAAAATATTAAAAAAAAAAAAATAGAAGAAAAAAAAGAAAAATTTGTTTTATTATTAGCATGCTACTGAGGCCAAATGACCAAAAACCTTGTTTTAGTATTAACATGGTAAGTGAGGCCAAATGGCCCCAGAGTATCCAGTTAATAGAATGAACTGCAACCCTGCTTACATTTAGATATAAACAGTTGGGTATACGAACTATATGATAGTATAAATTAATCAGTACAAAATCATCCTTACTACTATAGAGAAAGAACTCAAATATCGATACTAGAGATTCATTCATTCATTCATTCACTCATTCATTCATTTTTGTTCACTTAGACCACACATATGTATTGATTTCCACCTGGGTACTAAGGAATTATAAGGCCAGCTCTTTCCCAGAAAAGCTGATAGGATGCAAAGTTCATGTTTCTTTTCGCAACTGTGAGACAAAATGAGCAAATAAGACCCACTTATGTCTTCATTTCAAACATTCGATTTAAACATTTTAACCATATATTTCTTGGTATGGTGTTCCCAAAGAGTTGTCCATATGCATCCCTTAGTATTTTTGTTTCCTTGGGTAAAACCAAATAGATTTCATACTATATAAATAATGTGCCTCTGAATAGTCAAATCCTAAGTGATGTGAGCAAGTGAGACATAAACCTCAAGAAGCATTTTCATCACCCATACGTGGCTGAATTTTTATTGTGGTCCAGTGAGATTACAGTACCCAACAGACACTGAATTGCTAAGTGGTATGTGGGTAATGATGGTCCTGCCAAGATTTTATAACCCAAGTCCAAACACACTACGTGGCACATGCAGCAGTAGTGTCACAAAGAACAGCCAATGTTCCTCTCTGTGTCTCTGTCTCTCTCTGTTACACAGACACTGAACAAAAACTATTTGTCATAACAGAAGAGCAATTGTTTATTATCTCTCCCTTTCCTAAAGAATTACTAGATTTAAACTAGACATAGTCCATTGAAAAATTCCATTCTTCTGAATGTTTTCATTTAGGAGAATTTGCCTTAGATTGTCAGTTAATATTCAGAAACTTCTGTTCTATGACTATAATGAGTGTTTCAGTTATTTCCAGTAATGGCAGGGATTCTGTTTTACTTTCCTTTTCTCTTGATTTAAGGAAGGCCTTCAAATATAACTGTAATTTGAGAAATTAAAATGTAGTAGATTTCCACTCTCCAAATAAATTTTCATCAGACCTCCCTTTCATTCCTAATTTGACTCCATTTCTTGTAAATTTTCACTTCTCTTTGGCTTGGATGGTTGATAAGTTATCCTAATGATGCTCTCTGTGTTTAAGCTAATGATCTGTCTAAAGGAATTTTAGTTCTATTTTACAAAGTGAGAAATGTGAGTACCAAATCAGAGGGCAAGAGAAATTCTCTGAAATGACAGCTTTGGGGCTAGAGTAGGGGGACTTTTTTCTTTCTTTTTTTTTTTTTTTTTAGATTTTCTAAAGCTACCCCATCTGACTAGTGGTTATAGTAGATATCAAAGGTGAGCTGCAGCATGTTGTATAAAGTCCTTGGTAGAAATAATACACAAAGGATATGTCTTTAAGCAATGAGAAATGAAAGACGTAAGTGTCTCATGTAATTTTACATAAAAGATAAAATTAAGTTTGCTTTAATACAAAAGATATAAGAATTTAAAAGAACTGAGCAATGCCTTGTTAAAAAATAAAGCTATTTTATTTGATTGATGCATAAAGGGTTTCTTATTCAGAACAGTTTTTTATGATTCTTTATATACATGTTTCAAAACTTGGCCACATCATTCTGTGCCCTTGCTGAATCCAACTTTAATGTCTTTCATATGAAGGCTCAAAACTGAACCTGTAATATCAACCTTAAAAACATCCCCTTTCCTGGATGACATCATCATCCAACAGGATACAGGCTACATAACCTTAGCAACCCCACCACTCAAAACATCAAGACTCCATTAAAGGGTATCTACCAGGGATTCCTGGGTAGCTCAGTTGGTTAAGCATCCAGCTCTTGATCTCAGCTCAAGTCTTGATCTCAAGGTTGCGAGCTCAAGCCCCACATTGAGCTCCACTCTGGGTGTAAAGCCTACTTAAGAATAAATAAAAAGTAAAGGGTCTTCTCAAATGCTACTTGATTCTTTCTTTCCCTTAGGCCTTTACTGGCCATTTTATTGCTGTTACTTTGGGACCCTGCCTTTTTAACCTCCTTGTAAAGCATGTGTCTTCCAGGTTCCAACAATTCCAAGTCAAGCTAATGATGGCATAAGGATTCCAAACTACCACTGTGTTGGGGGGGAGGGGAGGGGATCCAAGTCCTTATAAGTCATTAGAATAGTCAGTGAGAGATTGTTACACCTCCAGAATAAAATAGGGAATTGACCCTTGCTCAGCAGGAAGTAGTTACAAAAGAGACACTGCCCTTTATCATCCCGTAAGAAACTCAGGGTGGAAATGAGGCAGTACAGGGCAAGCAAAAGGGATGTAACTGCTGTAAAGCCACCATCTGAAGCAAGGGCTAAAAGTTTCCAGAGGCTTAGAGATAAATACCTTCTTCTGGGAAAGCGAACAAACAAGAGAAACAGCCATTAGGGAATAATTGTTTTCTGGGCAAAGTTAGAAGTAACAATTTAAAGTCTGCTTGCACAAATATTTCTATTTCCCAGGATCCCTAAAAGAATGTCAACCATGGAAAAAGGCACTATGATTGTCTTGTGTCCACTGAAAAGTAACAACTGCAAGATAATGGCTGTAGGACTGAAAAATGCTTCCACACTCTCAGCCCCTCACGCTTTGGAAAAGTGCTCTTATAAGCCTTCCGTGCTATCCTTTCCAAGAGTGACATTTTTCTTTCTTGTCAAGTCCCATGTATAGAAACTATTTCTAATCAACTTCATTTTCTTAAAAAAACAAAACGAAATGAAACAAAACACTGTTTCTCTTCAGTCTCATATATTTGGGTTGGGCCAGGCATATTAATTTTAGTGTCCATAGATAAAATTATGGAATTATCTAAAGATTTTGGAAATGGAGGATTTGTTTATTATAGTGTGAGAAAATGTAAACCTATAAATAAATAACCTGGGAAAGATACCAAAAAAATGAAAATCTTAAAATGTACTCTTTAATGAATTCAGTTAAGAAAAAAATATCTACACTGTAAACCTATAGTTGCTGCTTAAACAGAAATTAAAAAGTCAGGTATTATAATCTAATTTATAGCAGAAACTTGATAAACATAAAATAATAGCTTTCTGGTTGGTAAGTAAACGTAGGTCACATTTTCAACCTAATACTTTCAACCTAAAAGCGTAACCTAAACACTACCAGTCAAGGCCATAAGTCTCACAATTATTTTGATGTGAAAAAGTGCATTTTGGATCTGAAAATTCAGCAAATAACCAGGTATACCAGTTACGAATGTTATTGTCTCTTGGATTTAAAATTACCCTTCAATACATGTCTTAACTTCGCTCTTTACGGTTAGCATGGTGCTAAACCTTCTCAGTAGGGGATGCTGGCGGGATCCCAGAGAAGAAGGGGCTTTCCTGATATTTCAGTCCGCTGCGTGGTGGATCAGCCACATATGTATGAGAACATCTCCGAGAGCTCCACCCAGAGTGTGGTCCCAGAATGCGTGGTCCCCTCAGTAATCTTGCAGCTTGGTTTGGCAATAACCTTTCAGCATCCCTCTCATACCAGAAATCAGCACCTCAAAGAGTTTCTATCCAAACTGTTGCCCAAACCTACTCCACTCTACATACTATACTAGTCATCTCAGCCATCCTGGCACTCATATTCCCAATGCAAGCCTGACTTCCTTAACTCCAGTTGAGTTCCCACAACACGTCTACTCCCTCTGTAAACCTTGTACACCTTGCCTGTGGCCGGGGAATGTTCCAACCACCCTGCTCCTAGCCTGCGCTCCAGATCACCTTCTGTTTATCCAGTCACTGCAGACCCACTCCAGCCCTGTTAAACCAGCAAAACTCTTCGCTCTCTAGTAAGTGGAACCAAACCTTCTTCTTGCAAGCTCTGAACCTTACAAGCTCGTCCTTCCTTGGGTACTCCCCCTCACCCCCAGGATACCATATTGAGTCTTCTTCTATCTGAAGATTACCCTTTTTTAATACTTAAATAATTGTTTATCTTAAACTTACCCTGTTCAACCCTTACCTACTGTGGGGGTTCTATCTTTTGAATAAGCCTAGACTGGTATATCTCAATATAGCTGTAATCTGTATATCCATGTTAAGAATAAAAGTACAATTATATGTCAAATTCAGGGCCTTCCAACCTGGCTTCATGGAGTATCTTCTCACTTTTCAAAATCCTAATACTGAAAAGTGGGTCTATTTCTCTTTTCATGAAAAAAGTAATCTGGTCTAGAGCTTTACACTAAAGAGGTAATTAGCAAGTATGTTGCCAATGTTTTAATAATCACTGTGTAACGTTATTTTAATTACAAACAGTGACCTTTGAAAATTTGTATATGGCCATGATATTAGATTTGGTATTAGATTTTTCTCCCACCATAAACAATTAGGAAACTGGACAAAGTATATGAAAACCTGTTTCAGCCTTTGGATAGCATGCAACACCAAAGTTTCATGCATGAGAGAAATGAAACACCCAACCATATATGCTTTATAATGATTTTGATTTTATGTTTTGAGACACTTTCAGATCTCAGCATAGATTGAGGTTTATGATGAATTAATTCAGTATCCTTAATAGTTGTGGAACTATTCAGATTATGTATTTCATATTGGGTGAATTTTGACAATTCATATTTTTGAAGGAATTGGTCAGTTTCATCTATGTCATCAAACTTGTATCCGGAGAATTTTTTTAGAATTTCCTTTATAACATTTTGATGTTTGCACGTTCTATTTCATTTCTTTTTTCAGTTGTTTCAAATGTGTTTGTAGTTGCTTAATGAAGCATTTTTATAATGAATTCTTTAAAATTTTTATGAGCTAATTCTAACATCTCAGCTTTTACTAGTGTATCTGGTAGGAAGGCTACAATCTTTTCAGTGGCATTTGGCTGCCATAAAGCAGTTATTTGCTACAGACTTTGGTCTGCAGCTAAAGAGAGGCTTTTTTGGTTTGAGCCTTTTTTGTTTGTTTCTGTCTGTACCTTTTTGCCTTTTCAGGTTCTGGCTTTTCTAGCACATCATGTGGAATATAGGAGGCAAAAATAAAACCCAAGGAACTTCCCTTCATATTGTTCTTTGAGACTAGGGATCCCAAGCCAGTCTTCCTTCTTTTCTTTATCTTTCAGAATATTCTTAGTCTTATTCTTATTGTAGCAGCTGTATTGCGATCTATTCCTGCCCTTTATTGAGGAATGTCTCATAAAAGAAAGAAAAGGAACCCAAGCCACATCTCCTCACGCACAAGCTAACAGAAGACCTCCAAACAAAGCACTGGTGACATTTACTAGCAGAACCCACCCTATCTATGGAATGGTTTCCGCAGAATGTGCCATTTCTGTCTAGAAATGTTTATGGAAAAGAAACCTGGAATGTACAGATTTGTGAAGTTGGCTCCCCGGGAAATGTCATGTAAGTTTTGTAAATATTAGAGAATAAAATGGAGGGTTTTTTTTTATGATCAAAACAGTTCCTTTTTTGTGTAAGTGATGGCCACATACGTCTCCTAGAAACCCCATGTGGTAAATCTACATCAGAGCACAAGATAGGACCAGGGAGCTGTGTGGACAATCCTGGACTTCTCCCTGCTGTGTCTGTGTCTCACAATTACCTGAATCCTTGAAATTAATAGTAAAGGTTGATATCAGGTAAAATCTGATTTTATGTGCGTCTGATTTGACAATCCAATTCTTTGTTATTTTCTCTACAGCATATACAAAATTATTCAAAATTCCATAACATCACCCATACAAAGCCACATTTAGCATTTGTCTTTTTTCTCCTTCTGTGTATAAATACTACTAAAAAGGAATCACACTGCATATGGGAATGTTTATTTTTGCATTTTCTTTTTTTACTTTTTATCATATTTTGAATATTTTCATATCACTGTGCTTTCTTTAAAAACAGGATTTTATTGGCTATATAAATTATCCCATCAAATGGTTATAATCTTCTATTGAATCGTTCATATCTTAATGGTGAAGAAAGTTGTTATATATTTATAATAAGCACAAATAAGGTTTATTCTTGTATGTATTTCTAATTACCTCTTCAGAATAAGTACTTAGGATTTGATCTATTGGACTAATGTTTATGATGAGTTTTATAAATCAAGTTTGCAAAATTTCCCTCCTCAAAACTGTAATTCATTTATACTTTTTTTGAGTATAACAATTCAATGTAGCTACACAGCACTGGGTGCTAAATATTAAAATGTTTATTATTATTTTTCATGGGGCACCTGAGTGGCTCAGTTGGTTGAGCATCTAGTTTCAATTCAGGTCATGATCTCACTGTTCCTGAGTTCGAGCCTCACATCAGCTTGCTGCTTGTCAGCCTGTCAGTGCAGAGCTGGGTTCCGATCCTATGCCCCCCTCTTTCTGGCCCTCACCCACTTGTGCTTGCCCAAATGTAATTTTTTTTAATTTTTTTAATGTTTTGTTTATTTCTGAGAGAGAGAGAGAGACAGAGACAGAGACAGCATGAGCAGGGGAGGGTCAGAGAGAGAGGAAGATACAGAATCCGAAACAGGCTCCAGGCTCTGAGCTAGCTGTCAGCACAGAGCCCGACGCAGGGCTCGAACCCATGTACCGTGAGATCATGACCTGAGCCGAATTCGGATGCTTTACTGACTGATACACCCAGGCGCTCCAACAAATAAAATTTTTTTAAATAAAATAAAGTTTATTATCATTTTTCAAAAATAAAAAAAATCTATATTTTTAATTAGCATTTTTATTGTAACAGGCTGAAAATGTCCATTCATAGTTGTTCTTTCTTTTTTTAAGTTTATTTTTATTTATTCTGAGAGGGAGAACAAGTGTGTGAGAGAACATGACTGAGGAAGGGGCAGAGGGAGAGGGAGACAGAGAATTCTAAGCAGGCTTCACACTATCAGCACAGAGCCTTATGCAGGGCTTGATCCCAGGGGCTGTGAGTTCACGGCCTGAACCGAAATCAAGAGTTGGAAGCTTAACCAGCTGAGCCATGCTGACACCCCATAGTTGTTCTTTCTTAAATAAAGTCTTCCTTTTTAAAAACATTTTAAAAACAAGATATTAATATTTTTATGAATTTGTTCCATTTATATGTTTTAATTTTTAAGTTTATTAATTTTTTTGTTTAATGTTTTATTTATCTGAGAGAGAGACAGCGTGAGCAGGGGAGGGTCAGAGAAAGAGGTAGACACAGAATCTGAAACAGGCTCCAGGCTCTAAGCTGGCTGTCAGCACAGAGCCCGATGAGGGGCTGGAATCCACGAACCGTGAGATCATGACCTGAGCCAAAGTCGAATGCTTAACTGATTGAGCCACCCAGGTGCCCCAAGTTTATTAATTTTAGACAGAGACAGAGACAGCATGAGCAGTGGAGGGGCAGAGAAAGAGGGAATCCCAAGCAGGCTCCATGCTATTAGCATAGAGCCAGATGTGGGGCTCAAACTCACAAAACTGTGAGATCATGACCTGAGCCAAAACCAAGAATCAGATGCTTAACCGGCTGAGCCACCCCCGAGTCCCAAATTTGTTCCATTTATTAAGAATATGAGTACATTTTATATCAAACTGGCTACAACCATTATCTCCACTTTATGATGACTTTTAAATGTTTTGGTTTTAAGATAACCAAATTTCTGTGTAATTATTATATATTTTCTGTTTATTCATATTTTGCTGGAAATTTCCATGGGAATCTAGGACAAAGAAAATTAGGCAATTGTGCTTACAAAATAATCCCAATATATTATCTATTTTTAGGGTGGATGATATTTTATTTATTTACTTTCTTAAATAGTTTATTGTCCAGTTGGTTTCCATATAACACCCAGTGCTCATCCCCACAAGTGCCCTCCTCCATGCCCATCATCATTGGGGAGACGATATTTTAAAATATAAGCACAGGAAAGCATACCAGAGCCAAAAAAAAAAAAGAAAAAGAAAGAAAGAAAATAAAAGGAATCTCCATTCTTCAGGCATGAGAATCTTTATGTGGAGAAAGTAATTGAGATTCATAGAGGAAGAAATATGCAAGAAGAGTCCTTCTTCTGGGTTGACCAGTGTATTTCCACATGCCATTATTGTAGCTGTTGCTCTCAGGAAGTGGAAAGGAGAAAGAACCAAACCCCTGTCATTTTTTTCTGCATCTCTTATCCAGGCTGCAAGTTGCATCAGAAACTTGAAAAAAAATATATTGCATAACTTTAAATGTAGCACTTCCAGGTAATCATGCAAGAGAGAAGATAATGCATAACCCTCTCTCCATAGTTGGGCAGAGGGCAGAAAAGGGAATTAAGATCTGGGCATAGGATGTTTTATCATCAAGTTAATAAAAAAGACTCTGAAAGAGAACTCAAAGTCAGGAAGGGAGTCAGGATTCTTTGAATATAATAAGATCAATTCCTGGCAGGGGGATTATGAGCCTTACATGCAAAGTTTTCTATGTGGGGGCTACTATCGCCAAAATATTATTCAGTCCTCTGTAAGATGTACATAATCTACCTAGATGTTCAGGTAACCAGAGATTGAGGGAAAAGGGTAAAAAAGAAGACAATGCAGTGTATGGTGCAGGATTACCACCGCTGTCTTCTCTCTCTGCTTCCTTTCCTGGCAATCAGTTTCTCATGAGCTCTTCCCTCAGGAGTATAGGTGGTGAGGAGAGAATAACTCTTGCTGACAACCAAAGTTTGCGGCTGCCAGTTGTAAAATTTGTGGCCATGAGTAGAGGCGAGGATAATGTTAGCTTCTAACTGGAAAGGTATTAAGCTGGAGAAGCAGGGGGTTTAGTGAGTTGAGAGGAAGTTAAAAAGTCAAAGGAACACACTCCACTGACCTCAAAAATATGTGTAGACATCGATAGTGTAGTTGTGAAGCTATGTAATCATTTACAGATTAAGGATTCGAGTGATTATCCAGTACTAAGCTTCTATATCTGAGTTTCCTCACGGAGGAAAACATTAATTTTATCACTGGAAGCCTTAAATAAACAAATGCTTAAAACTCCCTTGAAATATACATATGTGAATATTTACTAGAGGCATTAAGGTGGTAACTGCTGAATGGGGGGTTGTATTCCCTCCAGTCCTTTGCAGTCAGTGTCAGGGATGTAGAACTCTAATGGTACAAGACAGTGATAAAAAAAAGATGACATATAAAGTCAGAGGATTTTCCCACACACCCACAAAAATGCCCCTTGATTACTACAAAGACCATAGCAAAAACAAGTCCAAGGCCTTGGGTACATTTCCAAATGACAGGTCAGAAATTTTTATAGATTTCACTTGACTGTATTACGGATATTAAGGAAATGAGGACAAAACACAACATTTTAAAATGTTAAAATTCTGGGGCAGCAGTCAGATAACATTAAGCTAAGTATTTAACATGCATTTGTTAGTATGTCAAACCTTAGACATAGCACAAAATGACATTATGCCCAATCACTTGGATTTTATAATGCAAAGAAAGAGACCTGAATACATAGATGATCCTTTCATCACAATTATGTGCATTTAGTGATGTGGAAGTGGATGGCACCAATAAGCACCTCCCTCGCTCTGGGCTTCACCTATCTCTGCAGTGGGGAAACATTCTGACAGTAACCTTTCATCTTGCTAAATAGGCAGGGCTACCAGAGGAATGGCCCAACCAGGGAAAAGCGATTGTTCCGCATCAGCTCCAAGAGGGGACACGTAGAAAGGGCCTATATTCTTAATTACTTCCTTGAATTAATAAGTAATTTCCACAATTCTCAAATTGCAACGAAATGGGATTCTTTACTAAGGTAGGGGAGTTTAGTAAATAAAATACACTTAGATAATGTAAAATTGGTTTTTGCACAAATTATAGAATTTTTCTCCATTAAAGGTAGTCAGATCCAAAATGCTTCCATTTCCAAATGACTTCTCTTGATTATAGGGCAATTTTTTTTGTGGATAAAAAAAATAAAAATTTGAATTTTCCAATCATTGCTTTCAATTGTGTCTTCCTGGGCTCATAGAGCTGCTAACTAGTGTTTCCTTTAATGGCATCTCAAACAGATTTCACAGTTTTTCCATCTCCTTCAGTATTTAAACAAACTCCTTTCACTCACTGAGAGTGGGTCCTCCTCACTTAGATATCAGTCTCCTGTCTGATAGAAAATTCTTTCTATTCCTTCACCCTAGTTCATATCATAGCATCTTGGGATGGAGTGAGGAAGTCATGAGCTTTTCTTATGCATTTTTTTCCTCCTTCTTCCCCAATTTCTCCTCTGAAGTTGAGCAGTGCTCAGTCAATTCCATGGAAATTAATTTGCTGAAATAGGTTCACCAAAAACTAATTTTCCCAATGTTCAGTGTGTCAAATAATTTACTGGATGAATAAATTATTGTTTCTTTTAACTATCTGTAAACTTTACAGCAATTGGTATTGAATAGTTTTTGCAGGTGTGAAGTTTCTAATGAAGATTGAGTGACTTTAATTTTTTCTTTTTCCACAGCACTTTAAGTTTACATGTCATATACAGTTTTTGCAGGTTTTAACTATGCCAGGGCTCTCTGGAGGAGAAAGGGCAATGCTTGAAATCAGACTCTGATTGCCAGGTCATGAATTGGTGGGGCTGCTTCCAAATGAAAGGAGTGACCATTTAAAAAATGACACAAAGTTGTACCATATGAATCAGTAGTGGTAGGTAATACAAGATTAAGATGGAGGGGCAAGAGAGAGGATCCTTTGCTGGGAGAAATATAGAAATGAGCACCAAGATACAGCATATCTTAGGCTGCTGAAATGGGGGATGTGCTGAAGGGCAAGGGAAGTTCAACTGAGGAGTCAATGACAATAGGGGATGGAATGAAGATGTTGAGGCTGAAGGCCTAAAAGTTAGTGGAAGTATAAGGGAGTAGATTTTTCTGATTAAGTAGCATTCCTCTTCTCGTTCTTCATATAGATGGCTGATGGCCAAATTGTCCTGCTGGAGAAAGAGGCTCATTCCCATGTAGTTCCTTTAAGACCCATGTGTTCTGTTGCCCTCACACTGGTTGTATCACACCACCTTTCTCTGGCGTATAAGCCTATTTGGCAACCACATAGTGAGTCCCAGCAAGAGGGTATCCTCCAATCTCAGGCTCCCTTGGCAGTCAAATATCAGACTTACGGGAAAGTGAAGGATTCAGCCCCTACTACTCTTTGCAGTCTAGAACTTAAGGGGGATCAGTCCTGGCCCCCCTTCCCCCATTCTGTAGGCAGTTGGCCTTCCATTTGACCTTGCTCCAGTAGCACCAGTGAAGATCACAGTGTTTCTTGGTTACTGGGCAGACCAATGCTAGTCTTCTACTTTTGAAAGCAATCCAGCTTATCTTTATAAGTGATGCCCTTGTGCTCCTTTTCGTTTTGATGGAAAGGAATTGCATTCTGTGGGGATAGCAGTTGCTTTACTAGTCTTCTCCTGGTATTGTTGAAGGATCAAAGTAGTGGTAGTATTAGCGTTGATAGCCACACTTGTTTATAAATGGCATTCATTTGAATTGGTCAGTGCTGTGCCACACTGATTGATAAATACTTTGACTATCATTTGTGATGGAATTTATTCTGTGAGCTTGTTCCTCTCAGTAAGTCCTATGAGGAGGTGGCTGGCCCTAATCACAGGCCAATCTCAGAACACCCAAATTGAAATATTTAGTTCCTCTGGTCTCCAGCTTTGGGTCTTGGTAATAATTCTAGGACCCATGAAAAATCCCACTGGCCATTCTATATCATTCTCTTGAATAATAATGCTGCCATGATAATAGACACTTTATTGCCTTTTTAAATATGCACATACTTACATTCTCCAATACTTATTAAATACAAATATACTCAGTTGTACAGTGCTCCAAGCAATTTACGTGAAACAAAAATGAGTATAAATAAATAAAATTAGAATCATGAAATCAAGATGCTTTAGTTTTGAGGAAAAAAGGCCTCAGTATGTTTAGATAAAACACAGTGATGGCTAAGAGATTACACACATACAATGGAGCAGATTTACTTACCCAGGTCTTGAAAGAAGACAGGAATTGGAATCATAAAAATAGAAAAGATATAATATATCATATAAGTATCTTCAGAGGATCTGTCTTATCTGAAAAATAGTTAATTATAATTTTTGCTCCTTTGAATTCTTTTTACTCAATTCTTATGAAATCTTAAATCTGTATCAAGAGATTTGAGCCTTTTCAATTAATGTATCATGGAATTTTAAGAAAATAATTTCTCTATTCTATATTTTAGTCATATTTTTGAGTGCCTACTACTATCTGCCTATCAGAAATATCTTTTATACTATGTTTATCCTCAAGGAACTCACAGTCTAGTAATAAATATGATGAGTGATTAATACTATTCCAACCATTCAACTTGTCAGTTTGGTGGGGAAGCAGGCAACTTATAACCAAGATAGTTTTGCATGTGTCAGAAGACATTTGTTTTACCACCCATGAATTAGCCTTGTCCCAAATCTGGGTTACTGTAAATGCTTTCATCTCTACAGTGAAAAAAGTTTTCCATTAATATATGCCTAAGAGTTCTGGACTGAATGTCTTCACTTCTTAAAACTAATAAAATTTGAGCAGCTTGTATTCAAAGAATTCTCAGCAGTAAATATGTCCTATCACCTTGCACAAATTTGATACCAGGAATGATTTAGAAAAAGCTCCTTGTTGAAGCCATAATTTCATCTGATATGAAATATGTATCCACAGTGTCAATAAAAAGAGTCAACAACAGCCCTTGATTCTTTTGAATTAAAAAGAGAATATTCATAAAGTTAATGAAAATAAGAATAGACCAATTTAAAATTCCATATGCACAAGTTTGAAATGTTAAATATAAATAATGACATAAAAATATTTTCTTCAGATATGACACTGTGATTAGTATTAATATTAAATGAACTTTCATAAGCCTATGTGTTTTGTTAAAAAGAACAACTAAAACACAAAAGGTTATGGAAAGATCAAGACACCTTTACATGATTCGTCAAGAAGAAACAGAAATAGTAATTAATCATATAAAATTATATCAGTAACATCCAGAAGGTAAATCTTTCAAACTACTAACAGAAATTATTTCTGATGGTAGGCTCATGGGTGAATATTTTTCATAATTTACTATTTTTTCTGAAATTCTAAAACATATGTATCTTATTTTTACCATGTAAAACATTAACATTCCTATTATGAAAAGCTTCAAACCTACTTAAAATAGAGAAAAAGGTCCAATCAAATTCCATATACTGAATTCCTTGAGGTTACAATGTTCAAGGTTTGCAAAAATTGTTTCATGTATCCTTTAGTTTTTCTTATCTCTTCCCCATCCCACTTTCCTCTTTCTCCTCTTTCTCCTCCTTCTTATGTTGTTGTTAAGGTTATTTGAAACCAAATCTCAATGATCACATCATTTTACCTCTACATATTTCAGCACATATCTGAACATAGTACTGGAAAACCTAACCACAGCAGTCAGATAACAAAAAGATATAAAAGACATCCAAATTGGCAAGGAAGAAGTAAAACTTTCATTATTTTCAGACAATGTAATACTCTATATAAAAAGCCTGAAAGACTCCACCAAAAAAAAAAAAATCACTAGAACTGATAGAAAATTCAGTAAAGTCACAGGATATAAAATCAATGTACAAAAATCTGTTGTATTTCTATACACCAATAATGAACCAGCAGAAGGATGAATCAAAGAACCAGTGCCATTTACAACTGCACCAAAAACCATAGGGTAACTAGGAATAAACCTAATGAAAGAAGTAAAACATCATTAATTCTGAAAATTATAAAGCACTTATGAAAGAAATTGAAGATGATGCAAAGAAATGGAAAAACATTCTATGGCTTGGAAGAACAAACTTTGTTAAAATGTCTATACTACCCAAAGCATTCCATACACTTAAAGCAATCCTTATCAAAATACCACCAGCATTTTTCACAAAGCTAAAACAAACAATCCTAAAATTTATATGGAACCACAAAAGACCCTGAATAGCCAAAACAGTCTTAAAAAGAAAAGCTGGAGGCATCACAATTCCAGACTTCAAGCTCTTTTGCAAAGCTGTAGTCATCAAGGCAGCATAGTACTGGCACGATAGTGAACCTAGATCAATAGAATAAAATAGAAAACCCCAAAATGGACACATCACACGGCTATATGGTCAACTCATCTTCAACAAAGCAAGAAAGACTATCCAATGGAAAAAAGTCTCATCAACAAAAGATGTTGGGAAAACTGGACAGCAACATGTGAAAGAATGAAACTGGACCACTTTCTTATATCATACACAAAAATAAATTCAAAATGAGTGAAAGACCAGGGAGCCTGGGTGGCTCAGCCAGTGGTGTAGCTGACTTTTGATCTCAGGTCTTGATATCAGGGTCCTGAGTTCAAGCCCTATTTTGATCATGGAGCTTATTTTTAAAATATGGATGAAAAATGCAAATTTGAAACAGGAAACCATCAAAATCCTACAGGAGAACATAGGCAGCAGCCTCTTTGACATCAGCTCTAGCAACTTCTTACAAGACACATCTCCTGAGGCAAAGGAAGCAAAAGCAAAAAATGAACTATTGGGACCACAACAAGATACAAAGCTTCTGCACAGCCAAGGAAACAATCAACAAAACAAAAAGTCAATCTTCAGAATGGGAAGAAGATATTTTCAAATGGCATATTGGATAAGAAGTTAGTACCCAAAATCTATAAAGAACTTTTCAAACCCAATACCCCAAAACAAAATAATCCAGTTTACAAATGGACATAAGATATAAATCGACATTTTTCTTTTTTAAAAAACATTTTTAACGTTTTATTTATTTTTGAGAGACAGAGGGGTAGAGAAAGAGAAGAAGACACAGAATTTGAAGCAGGCTCCAGGCTCCACGCTGTGAGCACAGAGCCTGACGTGGGGCTTGAACCCACAAACCATGAGATCATGACCTGAGCTGAAGTTGGACGCTTAACTGACTGAGTCACTCAGGTGCTCTTAGACATTTTTCTAAAGAAGATGTGCAGATGGCTAACAGACACATTAAAACATGCTCAACATCGCTCATCATCAGGGAAATACCGTCAAAACTACAATGATATATTACCTCACACCTGTCAAAATGGCTAAAACTAACAACACAGGAAGCAGCAGATGTGTGGATGCAGAGAAAGAGGAACCTTCTTATACTGTTGGTGGGAATGCAAACTGGTGCAGCCACTCAGAAAAACAGTATGGAGGTTCCTCAAAAACTTAAAAATAGAACTACCCTGTGATCCAGCAATTGCACTACTAGGCATTTATCCAAAGGATACAAAAATACTGACCTGAATGAATATATGCACCCCATTTTATCAACAATGGTCAAATTATGGAACGAGCCCAACTGTCCATCAACTGATGAATGGATAAAGAAGAGGTGGTATATATGTACAATGGAGTACGGCTCGGCCATAAAAAAATGAAATCTTGCCATTTGCAGTGATGTGGAGGGAGCTGGAATATATTATGCTAAGTGAAATAAGTGAGTCAGAAAAAGACAAATATTTAAGAAGCAAAACAGATGAACATAGGCAGAAAAAAGAAAGAGAGGCAAATCATAAGACAGCCATTCAACTGCAGAGAACAAACTGAGGGTTACTGGAGGGGAGGTGGGCAAGGGCATCTTAAGAGGGGACACTTGTGAAGAGCACTGAGTGTTATATGGAAGTGATGAATCACTAAATTCTGCTCCTGGAACTATTACACTATATGTTAACTAACTGGAATTTGAACAAACACTGAAACTACAATAATAATAATAATAACAACAACATTAAATAAATAACTAGATAAATAAATAATTTCCCTCTTTTTATTTTTGGTTAACCACAATATATTTTTTTCCAAGATTGATTTTCTCTGTAATAATTTTAGAATATATATCTCATGAACTTGATTACTTTTCTGCTTATTTTGTGTGTGTCTTTTCCTTTATATATACTGCTTATAACCAACTCAGGAATCCATAGCAGCCTAGTTAATATATACAAATGCAAATGAGTATTAACCTGGTTTTGTTTCTGAAGGTATGAACCTTTAGGTAAGCATTTTAAAGTATAGAATATGTTACTATTTCAATTTCATATTCCCAAAATAATTGTATTTAACAAGGACACTGAACAAATTTTAAGTCTTATCTTTCACACATCTTAGAGAGAATTTTTCTTGTTCTGAAAAAAAAAAGTCATGTAAAGACTTCTGCTTTTTTCTCTAAACCTGAGTGAATAAGAATCAGCTATCACATATCAGCAGCAATTCCAACCTAGCTTCATCTTCTTTTCTCTAGAACCAAATTTGGGATTCATGAAAGAACTAGGGCGCGGTAGAGAAGATTCAGTAGTTCTCTATGATCATCGCAATTCATTCACCTTAGTCACTGCATGCACACCAGTGTGCCCTTCAATTTACATATTTATTTAGCTTTGTAAGAACATGTGTTCTATTCCAACATGTGGGATTACATTGTTTTGGAAATATACATAAGTGTAATTAAAAAAATACAAAATACATAAATATTTGTTTCTGCTGTTTTATTCTAAGGATTGTTTTCCATGGAGAACAAAGAACATATAATAGATCTTTTATTCCAGAAGTTTTCCTGATCCCAGGCATAGAGGCTAGTAGTTACTTTCAGGTCGCTGGGGTAATTCATTACTTCTTACCTTCAATTGTGGATAGTTTTGTTTTTATTTTACTTTTATTTTAGTGGTTTATTGCAGACATATGATATGCAGTAGGGAACCAAGAAACAATATTGAATTTAAATTTTTCTCCTATTTGGAACAGCAAATTTACATTCCTAATTCAATTGTCACCAGTCAGGCACATCAAGCCAGCTTCTTTTCTTCCATGGAACTTCCAACCTCTCTGCCCAAGTGTCTCTTTCTGTGGCTCATCGAGCCAACAATACAATTTTATCAGTCTCTATTATGTCTCAGTGCCTAATGTCTGAGCCTGAGGCACAGGAGAAAGACAAGAATATTGGGAGTGTCAGAATGCAAATAATTGTTTAACAAAAGCTATTCGGGATTAGCGAATATTTTCTAACTTCACCTATTCAAGTTCTCTATTTGCTTAATGCTGGTCTCCTTGCCTGACTCTCCCCCACAGCATCTGTCAGCATTGTCAACGGTGGACTGTGAACTCCCAAGAGGCAGATTATGTCTGTTAACTTGCTGTGCACAGCAACTAATAATGCATGTTATGAAATTAGATTCTCAATGTGTTTAGATGGTGGTAAATTTTACTGAGTCGATTTTAATATCTTATTCTGGGTTATACTTTAAAAGGGAAACATCACTATCAGTATACCACACAATTAACCCTAGTGTATTTGGTGGGAAAAAAACAAACCAAGATATGAAATATATTTAAAGTTTATATCTGAATTACCTGAACCATATTAATTTGGCAGGAAAAAATTTATATAAGATATAATCCAAATGTCACTGAATGGACAGTAATTTAAAAATACCTTGAAGATTAGGCTTCTGTTAGTATTCGGTTAATGATCCAATAGTTTCATCAAGGAAATATGTTTAATTTAGTCTTTATTCATTTAAAAATCTAACGTTATATCTGGCCCCAGGCTATTGCACTTTCTATGGGCTGATACCAATAATTATGTGACTCTGAAGTGATTAGCAAGCTGCTAGTATTCTCAGTTTATTTTAAGGTTGCAGTTGTAAGCAGAATAGTGTCAAAAGAACTCACTTATAAAACAAATAAAGACGTGTCACAAAATTATTACCCGAAGTTAATAATGATAAATAATACTGCAATGAAGTTAGGTACAAATTTTTCTGCCAAAATCGCAGAGTGAACNGCTTAATTTATTTGAGCTTCAGAAAAATTCTTACTCCGGAAATTTTAAGGAAAAGGCCAACTCTCTTAGGGTTTTACAATACATAGCTCTAGCCTCTTTTGGATGGACATCAACCAAGAGAAAGCTCCATAGCGCTTCTATAATCTACATTGTACAATGTCACATCAAGCACAACTTCATTTGAATTTCAGTACGAAAGCACTTCCAAAGAGAATTAAATATTTCATTATTTTAAATAATCTAGAATTAATCCTCTTTGTTAATTCAGCTAATTAAGGAATGGGAAAATATGTAGACTCTTTTAAAGTCAGATTCTTTAATCACTCTGTAAATCAAAACCCCTATGGTGAAGCCATTGCATTGCCTTTCTGCTACCTCTAATGCTGCTTCCTTCAAGTGTCCTTTACCCCACCCTCCTCCATTAGTGCAGGTAGGCAATTACATCTCTGGAAAGGCTGTTTCCCCAGCCCTGGCACTTTTGCTCTCACCCCTCTCTTGAAATGTTTTCTTTTCTCTTATCAAGATTGATTTCTTACACCTGTTACAAGTTTCGAATTTAAGTCCTACCTTCAACTTAGCTTCCTTGATCATTCTTGTTCACAATCCTCTAGACTATGCCAGACCCATTTATTTTTAGTTGCAAGAAAATTGCCTTACAACAATCTCATTTCTGTTATTTAACTTTTATATCAGTGTTAAACTTTGTACGTTCACAAACTTTTCTTTAGAATGTCAATGGATGAAAATTCTATATATTCCTTTCATTGCCAAGTGGAGCACAGAGTGTTCAGTAAATGTATGCTGAAAAGAGTGAACAAAGACAGTGAATGAAGGGGATGCCCTTCTGAGGTTTCACTCTCAAGCTAACATCGTGCAGCTCTATGGAGTTGTTTCATTTTGGTGATAACGGATGTGAACTTTGATGACAAGAAGAGAGGGGCTTGCCTCTTGATGCTGGGTACATAGAACTGGAGCTGGTAAGGATGTTCGATTAAATACTATGAATAATATGGCTTTCTTCTAGACATTAGGTGTTTGATGGGTATGTCCAGAAGTCTTGGCAACAAACACATCTTCACAAAGTGAAAAAATAATTTAAAATAACATTTCTTTTATAAGGAGAAGTTGAGTGAAAAGGGAAAAATAGAGCTGTCACAAGTGGCTATTTGAGATAAGTTGGAGGCAACATACACTTTAACTGTCTGGCACTATCTTTATTGTTTTTCCTCATTAGAAAAAAACATGAATGGATATTTCTGTAATGGAATTTCAAGAGCAAGGACATCACTGAGAAATAATTTCATACTGAGAGAAATATGCTTGCCAATTAATGGCAGGGACTTTTCATATGTTGTTCATGTTGTTTCTTTCTTCTTTATTTGTTTCCTTACTTTAACTGAAATACAAGCACACACACACACACACACACACACAAATGAAAAAAAAAGCAAACAAAATTGAGGTGACTACAGGAAAAAAGACAAAAATCATAAAAAGAAACCATTCATGATTTTTAAAATATCTTTGTAATTTCTTATATTTATAATAATAGGAAATAAGAAACACAGTAAAGAAAAAATATATAGTAATATGAGAAAGACAGAGAAATTATAAACTGATCTTATTTGTGAAGGCTTTCCCTTACAACCATACTTTCACATAGATTTGAGTCCAGAGTCATTACATCCATGAGATCCCTGCTTTGTTAGGGAAAGCTCCTTCTTTATCTTTTCTATTTCTTTTGTAGAGTTTATAGGGATATAGAAGCTTGTTGCATCACAGAAACAAAAAGAAATAAAGTATATTAACATTTTTATGGAAAAACTGATTTCTTATCTTTGATAAATTTATTTTAATTTTTTTAATGTTTATTTTTGAGAGAGACAGAGAGTGAACAGGGGAGGGGCAGAGAGAGAGAGAGAGAGAGAGAAAGAGAGAGACACAGAATCTTAAGCAGGCTCCAGGCTCCATGCTATCAGCACAGAGCCCAACGTGGGGCTCTAACTCATGAACCTTGAGATCATGACCTGAGCCAAAGTCAGACCCTTAATGGACTGAGCCACTCAGGAGCCCCGTATCTTAGATAATGTCTATGTTTCACAAAGAAGCCTTAATTGAGCTTTGTATCTTGGCTGCTCACTTTGTGAAAGTCTTTGTTTTCATTTGTTTGTTTTTGTTTTTATTTTTGTTTTAAAGAGAGAGAGAGCACAAGTGAGCAGGGTAGAGGGGAAGAGGGAAAGAGAGAGAGAGAGAGAGAGAGAGAAAGAGCGAGAGATGGGAGAGACTCTTAAGCAGATTCCAAGCTGAGCATGGAGCCCTACACGGGGCTCAATCCCATACCCTAGAATCATGACCTGAACCTAAATCAAGAGTGAGAGCTCAACTGAATGAGCCACCTGATGCCCCATTAAGTTCTTGTATTTCTCAAACTGGAGTTGGCAAACATATTTTTACTCTATATACCAGATAGTTTTTAATATTGAATTTTTGTTTCAATAATCTAAAAAAATATATAAACACAACTTGAAAACAAGCTGCAGTGTTTCATAATCTACTTTCCATTGGTTATTACATTCACCATAATACAGAGAACAACAAAAAGAACCTAAAATATATTTCATTTTTTATTAACATGACTAAAGGACATCAAAATCAATCTGACTCATAACCAAAAATAATGCTCCATTCAAATTCTCTCTTCCATCCCTTTAGCTTTCAATATTGCTTCCGCCCTTCAGCCCCTCTCTCCTTTCACCCTCATCCAAGCCCTTGCCCATAGAATGGTTCTTTCCTTTCTTCCCCTCTTCCTTCTCCCTTTTCTTTTTCCCTCAATATTTATTTTTTTCTCAGATAACTGAATATCCCCCCTTTCAGTATCTCTTGCCCACATCCCCAATCTAACCAAAGATCATTTTAAAACAATTAGGTAAGCCTTATAATCTGTACAAGATCAAAGGAGAAGAAAAGGGAAAATGCTTAGCTGGTGAATCATAAAAAGATAGGATAGAGAAAAGTCTATGAAAAACCATAAACTAATAATTTTGCAACTGTGTGATAAGCATATTCTAACCTTGCTCTGCAGAGCCAAATAATTTCCATTCTTTATTTGAGTTAGTCTCATTTGTGTTATGAGACCACATAAATTAATAGTGTTTGTGTCTGATTGGGAAAACATGATTTTAAAAAACTGTTGAGGGGTTCCTGGGTGGCTAGGTCAGTTAAGTGTCCAGCTCTTGATTTTGTCTCAGGTCATGATCTCACTGTTCATGAGATTGAGCCCCACATCGGGCTCTGGCTGACAGCACAGAGCCTTCTTGGGATTCTCTCTCTCTCTCTCTCTCCCCCAAAATAAGTAAACTTAAAAAAAAAAAAAAAAAGAAACCAGATAGGTCGTGAGAGTTAAAAATAGAAGATGGCATTTTGTTTGTTTTCCTTTTTGGTATTTTTGTAAACAGCTCTTTTCCCTAAATTCTCAGATCGTTCCATTAGACCAAAATCTCAAACACACTTCTCTGTTCTCATTATGTACTGGAAAAAAACAACTCTTGACTGATAACAGAAAATAGTCAGGAATCTACTGAAGAAGATGGATTACTGTGGGGGCTGAGTCTGGAAACAGAAAAGACAGAGTGATTGAAAAAGAGAGTTCCACCCTCTAAGAAATATCAGCAGGTACAGGAGAATGAGAGTCAAAAATAAGGGGACAATTGTCTAATGGCCTTTAGAAATATCAGGTGGCCTATTCACATCAATTATAATTTCTAAGTTGCTATCGACATTTATTTTCCACTTTGTTTTACATGTACACATCTTATGGCTATTCAGTATCAAGTATCACAGCAGGTGAGTTATTTGGTCACATTTTGTCCACTTGATCAATGTAGGCTGTATAATACAGCTGATAATAATTTGGGGCCATTTTCAATTACTTACAGGATTATTCAGGCAATTCTTCATTTCCCATATACTTTTATCATGTGTCAACCCTGCTTTAGTGACATGAGAGTAACCTAGTGTGTTGATCTGATTATAAATATCTTCACTTTTTTTTGCGTTTCATCTATCTGCTTCCTGGTTTTCCTACAAATATGGTTATCTACAGTAGTAAGACCATGCGGCATTCAGCTACCCATAAAAAATTCATGTTTCTCAAGTTCACTTCAAAAACACTACCTCATCTGTCAAAACACATTGAAAAATGTCAAAATGCCTTTCCACTATGGCCTCATTTGATGGTGTGGTGTTTCATAATCCCATTCCACAGCGGGAGAAAGAAAGGTGAAAAGACTCACATAGGTATCCTCTGAGGCAGAAGGACAAATAGTCATACACTGATGTGTAGCAGGAATTTCACAAACTCGCTATCATTTAATAATTTATGTCTGTGAATTATGTAAAGGCACATTCAGACCTTGGGAGGAAAACATTTTCAAAAACTGATTAATCACTATGGTTTTTTAAGTCATTTAAGATAAAACTAGCAAGCTCAGCACCTCCCTGTTAACACTCCTAATCTTAATGTGTACATTAATTAGTAAAAGTTCTCTCCACCATTAGGGGTGAAGGTACTGACAGTTTTAGTCTTACTGTGCACTCTCATATGCAACCGAAATTTGGAGTATGAAACAGGAGAATGAAATTATCCAAGAAATTGATAAGAACTGCTGAACTGTCACTCTGCAAGCTGGACCCACTGCATCTTATTATTTGCAACTCACTTTCATCATATGGCTGCTTCAAATCCTTCATCAGATGGCTGCTAAGGTGACTTGTTTTCTGTCCCAGCAGGGCTAGTTGGTCTTGTTCAGGTTTCTGACCTTCAGGGTCTCTGACTCCCCAAATTCAATCTTCCTCAATCTATTAGGAAATGTGTAATAAAGAATGTATGTTGCATATATCAAACAACTTCATTATTACAGGAGAAGAATAATCTCGGGGCACCTGGGTGGCTCAGTTGGTTAAGCATCTGACTTCAGCTCAGGTCATGATCTCACGGTTCGTGGGTTTGAGTCCCGCATCTGGCTCTGTGCTGACAGCCAGCTCAGAGCCTGGAGCCTGCTTCGGATTCTGCGTCTCCTTCTCTCTCTGACTCTCCCATGCTTACGCTGTGTGTCTCTCTCTCTCAGAAATAAATTAAACATTAACAATTTTTTTCAAAAAAGGAAAAGAATAATCTCAAGAAGAGATTCATCCTAATAGTGAATCCACAACTATCATTGCACATGTGAACATGCATAATCATTATTACACAAACGCTCACCTTAATTTTATGCAGAGATTTAAAAAGTTTTCATAAGATGACAGATATTGCACTGAGAAGTGAGGGTACAGTAGTTGGGAAGCATATAAACATGTTTCCTGCCCTCCTAGACTATACATTCCATCAGGGAAACATGATGGAAAGGGAAGTTTAAGGACTTTCAATCTAGGACCTTAGCATACAGTGACCTCAATACCCAAATTATCACTGCTCAGCTTGTGACAGGCTGTTTCAACAAAAGACTTAATATATAATCTCTTGCCTTATGAGGAAAAAAGAATCATACAATACAAATTAAAAGAAATGGAATTTAATACAAAGTAACATCTAATAAACATTAAGTCAGTTATGCTATATGGAGATAATATGTGCCATATTCCTCTTTCCGAGCCCAATCTCTGGTTGCCTCTCATCTTTTTATTTTTTTAATGTTTATTTATTTTTGAGAGCGAGAGACAGAGACAGGTGCAAGCAACGGAGGGGCAGAGAGAGGGAGACACACAATCCTAAGTAGGCTCCAAGCTCTGAGCTGTGAGCCCAGAGCCAGATGCAGTGCTTGAACTCATGGACCGCAAGATCATGTCCTGAGCCAAAGTTGGACTTAACTGACTGAGCCACCCAGGTGCCCCTAGTTGCCAGTCATCTTAATCGCAGTGGTCAAGAAGGAGAGAAATATTTTTATTTTTAAATGTTTTATTTATTTCTGAGAGAGAGACAGCATGAGAAGGGGAGGGTCAGAGAGAGAGGGAGATACAGAATCTGAAACAGGCTCTGAGCTAGCTGTCAGCACAGAGCCTGACGTGGGGCCCGAACCCACAAACCATGAGATCATGACCTGAGCCGAAATCGGACGCTTAACCGACTGAGCCACTCAGGCGCCCCAGGAGAGAGATATTCTTGAGGGGCCTTAGACATGGCTGCTCAGGAATTTCATAATAGGGCATCTCTCACTTCTTTCTCAGCTCTGTGGATGGCAAGTTCTTTATAGGACTCCTAGGTAAATTTTGGAATCTGATACTTATAACTTTATAGAAAAATGTAGTTTTATGTAGTTTTTCCTTTGAATTATTGTTTTTTTTATGTAAGCACTCATCTTCCTATACTCTGTGAATCAGTTTGAAACAGGGAAGGGCAAGATGGGCGCTGGACAGAATCCGGTCTCCTTTGGAAGCCTTGTATCCTGCCCACAATGGACAGTAAGGTTTCTGCCACAAAGGCACATAAACCAGCCTGAGCGTTTCTGGCTACAGATTGCAACCTTTCACTGAACTCTTGATTTCGCCTATTTTTCAATTCCCACTGCTGTTTATCAACAACTCTTCCATTCTTATCCCAAATTTCTGTGCCTGCTCATTTTCTCTGATTCCCCTCAAGATGACCTCATTTGTTCACGTGTATGTATAACAGGTTTTATTAAAAGTTTTGAAGAGAGGAGTTTTTTAAATATTAGACTTTGATTTGACCATGTTTCTCTAAAAGTTACAGTTGTCCATTTCCTGCTAGGTTGTGCAACATTTTTTCTGCTGCAAATTCCAATGCCTTTCACATTATCATCCAGAACATGTAATTCTCTCTACCCAGCTCACTCATATGTGCTGCTATTCACTCCAGATTCCAACTACTAGCACAAAAGACATGCCGAAAAAAAAGTTTTCTTTTTTCTTTAACATTTATTAGTCAATCTCTGTTACAGGATAGATGAGAATCGTATCTAAGGAGATTTAGGTGTTCACTAATGTGAACCATGCTGCTTTTAAATGGAAGACAACGGTGACACATCAGGTTTTAAATAATTTTTCACTTTATTGCGATAAAAGTTAGGTACCTCCTCCTCACTCCCACAGAATTCATCAAGGCACAGATTACACTGCATTGTCATAATCTATTTAATTGTCTGTATCTCCTACTAGGCTGAGATTTCCATGAGCAAAGAAACCCTGTATATATATTTTTAATTATCTTTCGTAACACCGAGTGTTGCCTAAAAGTAGCACCTCAACAAATATTTCTTACGTGACAATAAATATTACCGTATCTCTGACAATAACCAAATCTTAATTTTCAACGTCTTCTATATAGAAGGTATTCTGATTAAATGATTATAATAAAAACTACAAAACAAAATCCCCAAAGGTATCCCTTCCCTAGTCTCCTCATTTAAAGCAAGGGACATGGTGGCCAGAGTAATGACTTAGCTCAGTCTTTTCACACTGTAGGACTGCACCGATTCTAGAAATCAGGTTTCCTTTCTTTGTGAGTCCTGCATCTCTACATTATGTCATAGCCATGCCCAAGTCAGACATCCTTTGTCTCTGAAGTATGCAAGAATCTAGTGGCCAGCTTTTCAGAGGCAAGCTTTGATTGTTTTTGCATCTCTTTACAAGTAATGTGGGATAGGAAAGAGCCTCACCACACCTGGTTGCCTGAGGTGTCTTCAAGTGTAAAAAAATAACCCAGGAGGAGTACCATTCTTGGCAAAGTACACTGATTTTCTCAGGGCTTTGCAGATATTTAGAAGCTGTTCTTGGACACTCGGAAGCTTTAGTTCCATGAAGGTGATTTAAGCTGTTTCCTCTGGGTGTAGAAGAATTAAGATATAAGAACCATAAGCAAAATTCATTTAAGTCTCATAAGAATTAACCACCAAATGCTGCTTGCTTGTTTATTTGTTCTGCAGATGTATCTTCCAGGAAGTATTTTCATTGCACATTATAGATAAGACTAGTTAGAAAAGAACTGATAATCCACAAGATTAGACAAATCTCCTTGAGGATAACCAGTAGGTATTTTATTTCCACTGTATCCCTCCCTTCTTCCTTACAGTTTCTCCACATCCTGCCCACCTCTTAGGCCTCACACCCAACCCCTCCTTCATTCAGATCCTACATGCAAGCTGTAGATAATAGCTGGAGTGTATTAGGAGAGGCAGTATATAAAAAGTTGCCTCCATTCAAATCCTTGCTCTGTCACTTTCTAGCATGTGGCTTCTAACTTGTGTGACTTTTCTAGCTGTGTTGATGTTGCTGTTCTGTTATGGCCCAATTTGAAAAAACAAAAAGAGAATAATAAGGAGATATAATTGAGTTATTATACCTAAGGCACTTCGCTAGCACATAATAATTGGTCAACAAATTTTATCTAAGCACCTAATGTGCCATTCCAAAACTACAAGTGTGTTATAAGTTTTTATGTAATTTTTTGGTAACAAATCCTGACCTAACCTGAACTCATTTGACTTGAACTGAGGTGAGACTGTATCTAGTTTATATTTATTCTACCTAGTACAAGTATGTTTATTTTACTGGAGAAATTAGTTTGATTACAGGGTGTTGTACCAGACCCCACTGGGTTTTACATCGTATTATAACTCTATACTGTGTTTTTCAAATATAAAAATATTTGAATTCTGAAACACATTGGGACCCAAGATTTTACATAAAATACTGGGCTTGGATTATAATTATTTCAATACAAGCCTCCAAATAGCTTGTGTTTGCTTCCCAGGCCATTACTTGTCCATTCTGGCCTTGTCCTACCCAGATCCAGTGTGTATAACTCTGTGGAATTTCTCTCAATTATTCCACACAGTTGAATCTTTCTCCTATAGTTCTTGGTTCTGTACATCATACAATTTTCTTTGTGACATGTTGTGAATTGTATTCTGAAAAAAACTGAGCAGCACTCCCGTGAACATATAAAATTGCCCCCAGTGAAACTATCCTGCTAACAACTATTTACTTAATAACGGTAAACACGGAGTTTTTAAAAATCCATTTCAGGGGCACCTGGGTGGCTCAGTCGGCTGAGTGTCCGGCTTCGGCTCAGGTCANAGTGCTAAACATTTTGAATGACCAGATTAACTATGTAGATAATAAACATGCGTTCTTCTGTGTGGTTTGAAAAAATAAATTGTGGTATTGTTACGAAACGTGTCCTGACAAGCACTTGCGTGTTATTTCATGAAAACACCACCACCGACAGAGAAGCCGACTTCTCATTGCCAATGGAAAGGCTATTCCCACGGAGGACTGCATGAACAACCACAGCTGTTTCCAGGATGTACTGCTCGAGGTAGGCACATGGGAATCGCCCCAGCAAGATATCAGAGGCCATTTTAAAGCTTTATGGAACTAAAACATCATTATGCACTATAATCTTAAAAATTTTATCTTAACATATTTTGAAAATTTTTTTCTTTTATTGTCTTTTTACAGCAGTTATTTTTTCCTATTACAAAAATAACACCTTTTGTAGAAAAATTAGAAAATACTCATAAAAAAAGAAAATAGAAGTTGCCAGTAGTTTAAATATCCAGAAATGATATTATTTACATGTTTATGATATTATTTGTCTATTTATGCTTATGTAAATAATGCATGTGTAAGTATGTATGTGGATGCTAGTGTGTTATGAAACTGTACTATTTTCCTTATAGTAAAATAGCTATATTCCACTGCAGAGGAGTCAATTACACTATGGGATCTCTGGATGTAATAAGATGTGATCTGCAGGAGAAAAAATAAACGTCACAAGTATATAAGTACAAATTGTGGTTTTCTGTGGAGGAAATAAACAAGGAACTGAAATATAGATAAACAGTGTCAGGGAATAGAGTCATAGAGGAAGAGACTCTGAGGAGAAAATTTTAAAAGACAGTATGACTAGATTGGTGAGCAGAGAATGAAACAAAACAAAGATGGAAAGGTCGGTAGAGACCAGATCACGCAGAATACTGTAGTCCAGTGTAAAGATAACAATTTATTTTGCTGAACAAAGAGAAAACATAACACAGGCCTATGCAGAGAGACTGACGTGATTTAGTTAAATCTGGGTTATTCAGAGGTGCCTGGGTGGCTCAGTTGGTTAAGCAGCTGACTTTGGCTCATGTCATGATCTCAGCATTGGTGAGTTCCAGCCCCGCATCGGGCTCTGTGCTGACAGCTCAGAGCCTGGAGCCTGTGTCAGATTCTGTGTCTCCCTCTCTCTGTCCCTCCCCTGTTTGCTCTGTCTCTGTGTCTCTCAAAAATAAATAAACATTAAAAAAAATCTGGGTTATTCAGTCTCAGCACTGTTGACACTACTGATGAGGTGAGTATTTGTTTTGGAAGGCAGTCCTTTGCATTGTAGGATGGTTAGTAGCACCTCTGGCTTCTATCTATCAGAGGCCAGTAACATCTCCCCAAGATATGACAACCAAAAATGTCACCAGACATTACCAAACATCCCCTGTTAATTAAAAGTAAAATCGTGCTGTTGGAAACAACTAGGTCAAATAGTTAAAAATTGTTCTGGCTACTAGGTATGGAATAGATTTGCTCCTTCTCTTTTGGGAGCATACCTCATGATCACAGCAGGAAGCCCTCTTGCCACCAGAAGATAGAAATCAGCCTTAAAATGACACCAGCCAGTGGATTTCAGAACAGCAATAAAGGATCTGGATGCTTCACACTCATCACAAGTGTGCATGGGGTAGACTTAGCAGGCCTTCCTCCAGTACTGAGGGTGAAGGCAAGCTTTGATGCAAAACCTCTTTACCCTCCCTACCTAAAGAAAGTCTGACTTCTAGGAGATAAGGTCAGAAATGCTTTATCTTTGGTTTTATGAATCCCACTTTTGTTGCGGCTCAAGAGGCTGCAGACTGTGATGCCAGAAAACTTTACAGCCTAGTCTGCCAGTCATGTGGAAAACTTGGAAAAGCGGTACCCATACTGGATTGTGTTTGAATCTCTAATGGCTGCCTTTTCCCATGCTAGAAGGATCCTCACAAGCACACCAGTTATTAAGTTCCTAAATATCTAGTTGTTCAGAACCAAGTGATAGAAATTTATTTGCTATGGAGTGGGATCTGAATCTCACTCAGTCACATTACAGGGGCCGATACAGCTATGGAATTTTCTTAGGAATTCAAGCTTTCAGAAATACCTATGCAGCTAAACCTGGGAGAAAAGCGGATAAAAATAATAAGTTTTTTTATATTCATTAATAAATGTTGTGTGCCTGGAAATTATCAATCATAACATGTCAGGGTTTTTTTGTTTGTTTTATTTTGTTTTGTTCTTTGTTATTTATTGTTTATTTATATTTTCAAAAAGCTAAATAAATATCTTTTTTATTTAAAAAAAAACAGAATATGGATGCTTGGTGCATCAACAAGCTGCTGAAACAACCAATCTGAAATCTGGCATTATATTTTTTTTTCTATTATGTGATAAAATATACTAAAATAATAAGTACAATGGAATGGAAGGTGGGGATAGAAAAGCAATCAAAATAGAAGACAAGTGAGTTAAAGTCATACAGGAAAGAATAGTGTCTTGGACTTTGGGGACGTGTCTTCGAGTTGTGTCTATGGTATCTTGAAGTTATAGTTGAGAAGCTGTACAGTCAAGATTTCTTTGGAGGTAGAAAAAAATATGACTTGAATTTATACCTCAACCCAGCTATTAACTCATTCTTTTGCTCCATATCATTGCAAGACTCCTTACAAGAGTTGTCCATTTTCCAGAAAGAGAATGAAAAATATAGCGTGTGTATTATCTTGGCATATGACCGAGGTTGCTGTATAAGTCCAGTGGCACAAAATGAACTGTTCGTTAAGTGTTGGAATGAATGGCATTCTAAATCATTTGAAAAATAGATTTCCTAAACCACATCTTTAAAAAATAGAACCCATACTGGTAAAAGAGATATATTTGGAAAGCAAGAATTTAAAACTACGAGAAATAATACAGAAGAGCCTCTCAACATATTGGAATAGAAAGGGATATTTAGGAATGGTATAGAAGCAAATACCATAAGATAAAAAATAATTGAAATATATGACTACATAAAAACAAAAATGTTTCTATTATGAGATACTACATGAACTAGAGTAAAGGTGAAATACAGTCTAAAAATATCAGATGGTCAACCAACACATGAGAAATGCTCAACATCACTTATCATCTGGGAAATAGAAATCAAAACCACAATGAGATACTACTTCACACCTGTCAGAATGGCTAACATTAACAACTCAGGCAACAACAGATGTTGCCGAGCACGTGGAGAAAGAGAATCTCTTCTGCACTACTGGTGGGAACGCAAACTGGTGCAGCCACTCTGGAAAACAGTATGAAGTGTCCTTAAAAAATTAAAAATAAAACTACCCTATGATCCAGCAATTTCACTACAAGGTATTTATCCAAAGGATACAGGTATGCTGTTTCAAAGGGGCACATACACTCTAGTGTTTATAACAGCACTATCAACAATAGCCAAAGTATGGAAAGAGCCCAAATGTCTGTCAACGGATGAATGGATAAAGAAGCTATGGCATATATACAATGGAGTATTACTTGGCAATCAAAAAGAATGAAATCTTGCCATTTGCAACTACGTGGATGGAACTTGAGGGTATTATGCTAAGTGAAATTAGTCAGAGAAAGACAAATATATGACTTTACTCATATGAGGACTTTAATATACAAAACAGATGAACATAAAGGAAGGGAAACATAAATAATATAAAGACAAGTAGAAGGACAAAACATAAGAGACTCTTACACATGGAGAACAAAGGTCAGAGACTGGCTCTGGCTGGGGTCCAGGGGTCCCTGAAGGATGGACGTGTCGGCGAGGGAGGGGTGAGAGAGGCCCGAGAGTCTTTCTGGTCACCAGGCAGGCATCTCTGCTCTGACTGGGGCTCACCTTTATTTTATAAGTGTTTGGGGGACAACACAGAAGTGGCATTTGCCTTAGACAATGATTTCTGATAACAAACTTCTTTGATATGTAAGAATTTCCCAGAACATAGATTTGTAGAAGACTCCTGCATAACATTCATTGATCAATAGTGAGATAGGTGATTTAGATGCAGCATATCAGACAATGTTGTTAGCCTAAAAGGGTGAGGTTACTTCTCTGTGAGAAGTGGTCAAACAGGTCTTTCAGGAGACACCTCAGCTCCCATAATCACAAAAGATGAATTCACTCAATCGGTTCCTTCACAGGGAGCAATCAACATATTCAAGGCCAGAATAAGTCACTCCAAATACTTGATAACAAATGCCTTGGGGTGGGGGGGCGGCCAGTGCTCCAAGCAGAAACAGTTGGGTGGGGGTGGATATCTGCTCTTAACTCTAAATTAGGCTCTTTGTCTTAGATCTGCAAGGCCCTTAGGAAGAGCCTTTTAACAATCATGCACAATGTTTTCATACGAAATCTCTTTGGAAAAGGCAGGGACATGCCTTTCCTTATGAGCAATCTGTGTGGGGAATATGTGTCTGATCTGGAATATTGTGAGGTCTGGTCAATACCAGCAGCCTCATTTCCAACATGAGCCAGTAGTAGCAGAAGGAGATACCAGTTTTCGTTTCTCATGGCAGGAGCTGTACAAACACTACCATTTCCTCACTGTGACTGTCATCCAGCGAGGCCTGTGTGGCTCCCAGCAAACGAACAGAGAGTTACTGGAAAGGTTGTTGGAGGGGGGATGGCCTAAATGGGTAAGGGGCATTAAGGTATCTACTCCTGCAATCATTGTTGCACAATATGCTAACTAACTTGGATATAAATTAAAAAACTAAATTAAATTTAAAAAATTTATAATACACATAACAGACAAGATTTATATACAGACTATATAAAGAACTTCCTCGTATCCAAAAGCAAATAACAACCCAATAGGGATGCATGCTAAGTAATTCCTACTAGAGGTATCACATATGCCCTCCCCTAATATTAGCAGCTCTCTAATTTTGCTCTTAAGAACACAAGTCAAACATCCCCAAAGGCAAGGGAATCAGGAGGAAAAATGAACTATTGGGATTAAAAGCTTCTGCATGGCAGAGGAAATAATCCATAAAACTAATAGGCAACTGATGGAATGGGAAAAGATAGTTGCAAAAGACATATCAGATAAATGGCTAGTATCTAAATCTGTAAGGAACTCACCAAACTCCACACCCAAAAAACAAATAATCCAGCGAAGAAATGGGCAGAAGACATGAACAAACACTTCTCCAAAGAGGACATCCAGATGGCCAACAGGCACATGAAACGATGCTCAGCGTCCCTCATCATCAGGGAAATGCAAATCAAAACCACACTGAGATCCCACCTTACGCCTGTCAGAGTGGCTAAAATGAACAAATTAAGAGACTATAGATGCCGGTGAGGATATGGAGAAGCAAGCACCCTCCTACACTGTTGGTGGGAATGTAAACTGGTACAGCCCCTCTGGAAAACAGTGTGGAGGTTCCTCAGAAAATTAACAATACAACTCCCCTATGACCCAGCAATAGCACTGCTAGGAATTTACCCAAGAGATATAGGAGTGTTGATGCATAGGGGCACATACACCCCAATGTTCATAGCAGCACTCTCAACAATAGCCAAAACATGGAAAGAGCCTAAGTGTCCCTCAATGGATGAATGGATCAAGAAGGTGTGGTTTATCTATACAATGGAATACTACATGGCAATGAGAAAGAATGAAATCTGTCTATGTGTAGCAACATGGATGGAACTTGAGGATGTTATGCTGAGTGAAATAAGTCAGGTAGAGAAGGACAGATACCATATGTTCACATGTATAGGAGGATTAGGAAGAAGTTAATGGAGGACCATGGGGGAGAAGAAGGGGAAAAATAGTTGGGGAGAGGGAGGGAGGCAAACCATGAGAGACTCTTGAATGCTGAGAACAAACTGAGGGCTGATGGGGGTGAGGGAGAGGGGAAGGGGGGTGATGGTCATGGAGGAGGGCACTTGTGGGGATGAACACTGGGTGTTATATGGAAACCAACTTGACAATAAACTTTAAAAAAAGAACACAAGTCAAAGCAAAAACAATCAACTTCATTCACAAAAAATATACTCATAAAACATGTTATATTCATAAAAATCATCCTGATAATGTCCAGTTTTGTTAACCATGTGGAATACAAGTATTTGTATGGTTTATAGGGAGAACAAATTAGGAAAACTGTTTTACAGAGTGAGATGTAAATATCCAGTAAAAGTTAAAATATGTTGATTCTAGGGGCACCTGGGTGGCTCAATCAGTTAAGTGCCTGACTTCAGCTCAGGTCATGACTCCTGAGTTCAAACCCCATGTGGGGCTCTGTGCAACACCTCAGAGCCTGGAGCCTGTTTCAGATTCTGTGTCTCCCTTTCCCTCTCTGGCCCTCCCCCTCCACTCTCTCTCTCTCTCTCTCTCTATCTCTCAAAAAGAATAAAATAAACATTAAAAAAATTTAAATATGTTGATTCTACAAACAAGAAGCAACTTGACTTCTGGGTATATGTGTTCCTTAGAGAAATTCTGTGTAAGTATATCATGAGACATTGCAACACTATTTATAACAACAGAAACAAAATCTTAATATTCACACAACGAAAAGATCTCAGGCTGTTAAAGTCACCGAACTATATCTATATATCAAGAGGCTAGAACTAAAAAATACAATGTTGGCTATTATAAATAATATTCTGTTGAGCACTCTGTAGCATCTACTTTTGGTGCTCATGCATAAGCATCCCTGTTGGATATTCACCTCAAAATGAAATGCTGGTTTAGAGGGTATTGTATGTTTCACTTTAGTAGAGTAGATTATATCAGTTTCAATGGTTTTCAAAGTGCTTATACCAATTTACATACTCACTAGCAGAGTGAAATACTACACAACAGTGTAGGAGAAATAACCCAAACATCACCAGCAGTAGAAGGTATCAATAAATTGTAGTACATTCATAAAATAAAATGCTATCGAGCAATGAAAGTGAAATACTGCTTTACACGAAAGAGATAAATCTCTTTGCACAGACAATGCTAGGAGAAGCTTAACATAAGAGTTTATAATTTATGATTCCACTTACTTAGAGTTAAAACAATAACATATTTAATCCATGTCAACAGAAGTCAGAATCCTGATTTTAGGGTGGAGTTATGACTGAGGACCCCAGAGTAGCTTCCCTGCACTGGTAATTGTCCATACCGCAACATGCATGAGGGTTCCAAAAATCCATTTATTTGGTAAAGATCCATTCAACTTCACACTTAAAATTTGTGCATATTGTGTATGTTTAAATTCAACAAAAAAGTTTAACAATGTTAGTAAAAAGTGTAAGACAGAATGATTGATAGACTATACCAACATAAATTCAAGGTTTCCAAAGGTAAACTAAGTAACATTAGATTAGATCTCTGTCCACGAGACAGCCGGGGAAAAGGAGAAGGTAAGGGTGTCAGAAAATAAGCCAAGGGAGGTGGAAATGGAGGACTTCATTTATCTGCAAGGATAATGAACACACCTACTTCGCAGGATGGTTGTGAAAATTGGATGAAGTACAGACATAAAACACCTAGAAAAGGCTGGGCACAAAGGGAGTGCTAACTGATATACACCAACACTCTTGTTTCCACCATGGAGAGGTAGCGTTTCAGCAAGAAGTAAGATCACACCATTGGAAATAGAACTTCGGGACTGTCACCGACCTTGTCAGTTTCTATTCTCCTCAAATGTTTATTGTGTGTGTATTCTCTGTGTATGTATACTTATCTATGCATATAAATACGTACATGTATAGATGTATTCTCGGCATATGTATGTTTATATATTCTCTGAAATATTTCTTGTTGCAGACATTAGTATAATTAAATGAAAGAAATATGCTCTATTCAGTAGCCTCAAAATGAAATAACAGAATGTCTTAAGCTAGATTAAAGTTTAATCTTTAATCATGCTGAGCAACATCATTACCCTTTCTCCATAGAAAAATCCTGTTATAATAGAAGATTTAGTTATTCAACTTCAATTGCTAATTATAAGCTTCAGAATTCACATCTTTTATTTCAAAAATCACAAATACGGCAATCAGCATAGAGGACAAGTTTGGGTTAGGTTCAATGCATATAAATGTTACTGAATTGCTAATATACCTATGAGTTTAATTGATATGTTTACTCAAAGCACAGTGTGATGTGCTTTTTTAGCCAAATTCATTTTGACCCTTGTCTTTACTCCAATGATGTTTTATAATTATCACCACCAACAAGGTCAGAGAGCTCAGAAGCACACTAGTTTTAATTAAAAATAAAAAGTAAAAAACACAAAGCTAAAAGTCTTTATAATTTAAAGGTAAGTTTGAATACTGACTTTTATTCTTAGAAATATCTCCAGGTAAGTAAAAACATCCATAATGTGTACTCATTTTCCAAAACTCAAGCTAACAACTCTTTTTCATCCAAATATGTATTTTCTGATATTGAAGAGCAGGTGCATTTATTGAGCCATTGAAGCATCTGCTTTAAAAATAAAATTGTATTACTATTTATTGAAACATACTATATGCCTGACACTTGACTGAGCCTGAGGAGCAGTGGTGATCGAATAAGACTAAATCCCTGTTCTCCTCAAGCTTAATGCACTTTAAAGAAAACCACAAGTATGCAAATAGTTCATTGCAATACCGATGAGTGCCCTGAAAGATAAGCACTGCTTGATATGAAAATATTGAATAGGGGTGGGAGGGACAAGCACCATTGGGACAGTTAGGGGAGATTGTCTCCCATCTCACTAAGTTCATTCTTAAGTGTCAGCAGAAAACCCTTATACTTCTCCAAATTGCCTTATGAGGCTTCAATTTGGGGCTTGATGGGATTGACATACAATGTGAGTCAAATTCATAAATTTTTTTGGTCCTTTTACCACTTCCCTAAACCTGATTTAAAGGACTACAGTCAACCTTTTAAAAAGTAAGAAGAAATTAAGCCAAAAAATAAGTAAATATACAGAAATATGTTCTTAACATTATGTGCTATAACTTTGATGCTTTTATGTTTGAAACACATTGGGTGATAATGCAAGTCTACAAAATTCAAAACTGTTCAAATTCTTCCATGGGGGGTGGGGGGAGTTACTTTTTAAACATGAAAAAGACTAAATAATTCACTCAAGACCTTTTTAGCACTACAAGGTTAAAGGTAAGCCATGAACAGAATAAGCTCTTCAACACTTTACTTTTGAAGTAAGAAGTATTTTAAGCACAGAGGTTTCAAAAACTAAACTATGATAGCATGAAAATGACCGTACAGTATCCTTTAAAAGTGAAAAAAGTATATTCATTTTGCTTTTTAAAATGACTAGTATTTAAACTTTAAGATATTATAAAGAGCAAGTGACTAGGATGTGGGAGTGACATAGTAGAATGAAGACAAGACTCATTAAAGTTCAATTTTTGGAAACTATTCCAGATTTAAAACATCTGAATGTCCTGGGTGAGCTGCTCACAAGGCTGATTTTCACAAAACCTTTTACATGATTCTGATATAGCTTAAAAAGTGTTTTGGGACCATCAAACTAAAATATCACCTCTAAGTCTAGCATTATATTGATATTATGTATAATGATGTATACATAATGTATAATTATGCATAATGAACAGGAGGAACTATTGGATTATATATACAGATGTAACAGAAAAAGAAATATAGCTATTTTGTTGTTGATTTTTTAAAAAAGAAACTTAATCAACTTTTTTTTCTATTTATGAAAGAAAAGATTTACTTATGAAACTCTGAAAGAAGGTTGACCAAGTGAGAAATAATATTACAAAAGAAAGATGCATGCAAGGACATGCTGCATTCAGCATAGATCAAGTAGCAATTTTACAAAATTGTATATGACAATTATATATACATACACACCAGGAATGGTTTTCAATGCTTTCTAAATATTGACATTTAACAAATGAAATACAGCTTTGTGTCTTCTTTACAGATCAGATGAAGAAACAGGCACCGAGATTTGAAGGACTTGCCACAGCTCAAAAAGTTAATAAAAGGCAGGGTAGAATTTGAACCCAAGCAGTCATGATTCAAAGGCCGTAGTCTTAACTATAACACTATGCAGCTTCTCCAATAGCGAATTTCAACATAGAGATAGCCAGAAAGGATTATTAAATATATAGGGCATTGACCTCAGATAATAAAGGACTTAGATAAATCAGACCAAACTACCTGCAAAAAAAAAGTTGAAAATGTGGAATATATATGGAATCTGCCTGAAGTTATGAAAGAACTAACACTGTTGTAAAGAAATAACAGGCCAATAAATGAGGCTGACATTTTGAGTTATTGATGTAGAAAAGGCACAGGGTCCATGAAGAATGGTGTTTTTAGCAAATCACTTCTTTTTTTTTAAACTTTTTTTATGTCTTTATTTTATTTTGAGAGACAGAAACAGAGAGCAAGCAGGGGAGGAACAGAGAGAGAGGTAGACACAGAATCTGAAGCAGGTTCCAGACTCTGAGCTGTCAGCACAGAGCCCAACGTGACGCTCGAACCCACAGACTGTGAGAGCATGACCTGAGCCAAAGTGAGCTACCCAGGCACCCCTTAGCAAACCACTTCTATTTGGAGTTAGAACAGCAAAGGACTGAATCTGAGATATAAGGGTGAGCTGAATATACAACAGAGTTTGCGCAAATGACAGCTAAACTTCAAATACATATTTCTAAAACGTCTAATTCTTGAAATTAGATTAAAATGATACTACATTTTTAGTGGTTTCAGAACAAGGTAAACACACACACACACCAATAACAACAAAAACTTCTCTAAAAGAAGAAAATACCATTCTTGCCCTCAAAATATTTCTGATTTTTTCCAAACTATAAAGTACACAGTAAAAAAGTATGAGGGAGAAAAATAAAGTCACATGAACTAAAATTAGCAAAAGAACTAACTATGGTTACAGTGGCTCCAGAAATTGAAATTATCTGATACAGACTTCAAAGAAAAGGTGATTACCAAATAAAGAGATAAAGATCAAGACAGAATATAAAAGCAAAGAGCTTTTAACATAGCATACTTTAAAAATACCAAAAAAGAAATTATATAAATGAAAAATATAGTACCAGAAATTAGGGACTCAAGGAGTGGGTGTAACAGGAAGTTAAAAAAAATTACAAAGCTAGAATATAAAGTCAGGAGAAAGTAAGTAGAAAAAAGGCACAGAGAAGTAAAAAGATGGAACAAAAGAAATGAGGTACATGGTAAAAATATACAGCACACATGTAATTAGCATCCTGGAAAGAGAGGAGAAAAAATAGGACAAGACTGAAGAGATGTGACTAAGACTATTTCAAAACTAATAAAAGACACCAACTTGCAGATTTGCAAGCTATTCTGCACATTCATTCAACCTATAGATTCAAGAAATCCATACTTTCATATATCATAGTAAAAGTACAAAAATCTAAAGAAAAAGGCAAAACGGTACAAGTTACTAGAAAAAAATTATCAACTATAAGAAGGAACTTAGAGGTGACTTCTATATAACCAGTGGAAGCCAAAGACAGTGGAATGTCATATTCTTAGTGTTGAAAGAAAATACTTACCAAAATAAAATATCATACTAGTGAAATAGAGACATTGTCTATCAAAGTCAGAAAAAATATATTATCTAGCAGATATACGCTAAAAGAAATAAAGGGTATTCTTCATCCAGAATAAACCATCAAGTACTTGGTAGGTTGAAGATGCAGGAAGAAATGAAGAAAAATAAAACCAGTAAATCTCTGATCAATATAAACAAATATTGACCAGATAAAATACTAACAACAATATTTATAACAGCATAATCATAAATAGCAATGTACTCATAAATAATAACAAAAGTCACAAAATATCATAAAAGTGAGTGGAACTAAACCATTTTATTTTAGTGTTGACTGAGAAGAGACAAGAATTGATGATTAACATTAGATTTTAATTAAGCAAGATATGTAATCTGAGTTAACACTAAAATAATAAAAGAATGTATGACTTACAAATAACAAAAAACCAAGTTATTAATAATAAATACAGAATCATTCTAAAAGCAAAAACATATTAAAAATTGATCATAAAACAGTCAAGACAAACAGAAGGTACTCATTAACATGGTAAATATTAGTGATTACACAAAGTAATTGCACAAAGAGACAAATTTACAAGTAGTATATTTTGGGAATGAAGTTACGTTGTGTTTATATGAGACACATGTAAGATATATGAACACTAAAAAGTAAAAAGATACATGATAAAAATATTACTTAAAGGAAACCTGGAGTAGCTAAACCTGGAGTTTACTAAAAAAGTAAACTTTAAGAAAAATGATTTCTAATAATATGTATTTTCAGAGCCCCCAAATATATGCAGCAAACCCTGACAGAGCTGAAGGGAGAAATAGTAACACAGTACTAGTAGATTTTAACACTCCACTCTAATTAATGGAAAGAACGATGATAAAAAGATCGATAGAATACAGAAAATGTGAACAATACCCAACAGCAGTAAAATGCACATTCTTCTCAACCCATGGGACATTATCCAGGATAGATCACATATTAGGTCATAAACGAAGACTTAACACATTTAATAATACTGAAATCACATCAAATATCTTTTCTTACCTGAAGGGAATGAAATTAGAAATGAATGAATGAACTGAAAATTTTAGAAATATGGAGACATTGAACAGCATACCCCAAACAACCAATGGGTAAAAGAAGAAATCAAAAGAGAAATTAGAAAGTATAGTGAGACAAATAAAAATGAAAACAAAACATATCAAAATTTATTTATTTTGAGAGACAGAGAGGGCCAGAGAGTGGCAGAGAAGGAGAGGAATCCCAAGCAGGCTCTGCGCCATCAGCACAAGAGTCCAATGTGGGGCTGGATCTCACAAACCATGAGATCATGACTTGAGCCGAAATCAAGAGTGGGACACTTAACTGACTCAACCACCAGGTGCTCCTTGATTGGTTATAGCTTAAAAAGTTGCCATATTTGGGAAAGCCTAGTTGGCTGTTTGTAACTGGTTGTTCTTAAGTTAGACTTTTTATTCCAGTGTGTTGACTCTAGCTTAGGTTTTGGCTTGTTTATGAAGGCTATGAAAGGATTAGAGCCACCGCAGTTAATGTATTCTTTGTTTAAAGGCTTGAACAAAATGATTGCAAGCATTAACACATTTGCTAGATATAAGGTTATAACAAAAAAGAAATGTGGCTGTTTTTCTACATTCCAGCAACAAAGATAGAAATTAAAAGCTTAAAAACTATTTTCATAATAATATACAAATTGTGTATCTAAGACTAAAATTCCAGAAAATAGATCACAACTTTATAAGTAGAAAATTAACTTTTTTGACAAAAATTAAAGAACACAAATAAAGGGTGACATATGCCATATTCATGGATCGGAAGTTTCAGTGTTATAAAGATGTGAGAACAATCTCATCTGAAATGAGGACACGTGTTACTTTTTTTCTTTTTATATTCTTTGACTTATTTCCTAGAAATTGGCATACTGGTTCTGAAGTTTACATGAAAATATCCATTAATGTAAAAATCTACTCTCTATAAGAACATAAAATGGAATACTTCTTCTATTACATATGAAGACTTATAGATTAATTAAGTACGCTTATATATACAAGGATGGGTGCAAGAAAAAATCCAGTAGTAACACCTATGCATATAAGGATATCTGAGTTAAAGCAAAGGCAGAATAAAAGAAGTGGTGACAGAATAAGGGCAATCTTCAAAATATCATGCTTGGGCATCTGTTTGTCCATCTAGGAAAATAAATAATTTGGACCTCACATCACTGACACAAAAATAAATTCCAGGCATATCACAGAACTACATATGAGATGTAAGATGATAATGCTTTTACAAGGCAATGTAAGCAAATATCTTTATGTGGGAGAAAGATTTCATTTTAAAAAAATTTTTTTAATGTTCATTTATATGACAGAGAGAGAGAGAGAGAGGCAGAGCGTGAGCAGGAGAGGGTCAGAGAGAGAGGGAGACACAGAATCCGAAGGAAGCTCCAGACTCTAAGCTGTCAGCACAGAGCCCGATGCGGGCCTCAAAATCACAGACCATGAGATGTGACCTGAGGCAAAGTCAGATGCTTAACTCACTGAGCCATCCTGGTGCCCCAAATGATTTCTTAAACAGTATAAAAAACACATATCCATATGAGGAAAATTTTTATAAATTTAACTACATTAAAAGTAAGATCTTTTGAAAACATTTCCCAATGTATACATATATCAAATCATCACATTATACACCTTAAATATATATAGTTAGTATTTGTACTTCTACCTAAATAAAGTTGATAACATAAATAAACAAACAAAAATACACACAACACTGGGAGAATAAAAAGGCAAGCCACACATTGGTAGAAATTTGTAACCCTGTAACTGACAAAGAAACTGTACCTAGATTTTATAAATTATAAATCATTAAGAAACAGATTTAAGAGCAGAATTCCTAGTATTGAAAGACAGTGAGAGACTTGAATAGGCACTTCATATAGAAGAACAACTAAAAACCCAGGAAAGATGATAACATCTCAGAAGTAGAAAAATGTATATTAAAAACCATGGTTATGGTGAGAAGCAACCACTGCCCACCAAATGGTTAAAATGAAAAAGACCAGTACTAACAAGTACTGTCAAGTAGTGAAGCTACAGGAACTCACATGCATCAATGATGGAACAATCTTTTTGGGAAACAGTTTGGCATTAATGGAATGCATACCCTAAAACCAAGTAAGTCCACTTCTAGGTATTTATGCAGCAGAGTACTAAGAACTCTATATATTAATGTTCATAATAGAAGTATTTATAACATTCACAAATAGAAACAATCCAAATAATCATCAACAATAGAAAATGCAATTCATTTTTACATATTCATACAATGGAGAATGGGTGAACTGCAGCCACGTGTATGGTGTGATCATATAAAGGTAATACTAAATGACAATAGACACAAAATAATGCATATTACATTGTTCCACTTATAAACAGTACACAGAAGTGGTAAAATTAAAATTAGTATAGAGGGGCGCCTGGGTGGCTCAGTCGGTTGGGCATCTGACTTCAGCTCAGGTCATGATCTCACAGTCAGTGAGTTCGAGCCCCGCATCAGGCTCTGCGCTGACAGCTCAGAGCTTGGAGCCTGCTTCAGATTCTGTATTTCCCTCTTTCTCTGTTCCTCCCCTGCTTGCACTCTGTCTCTCAAAAATGAATAAACATTAAAAAAAAATTTAAGATTAGTAGAAACTCTTCCAAAGAGGAGGTGATAAATAAGGAAAAGCAAGGAAGTGATTTTCATAAAAGTCAGGATAATGGTTAACACTAGGGCAAAGCAGGAGATATTACTGAGAAAGAGGCTGGTCTGGAGTATAGTCAGTGCTCAGTTTCCTAACCAGGATAGTGATCACCATAGGTTTTAATTTCTAATACGTTAACATGATCATTTATGTTTATTTGCATTTTTTGACATGTATGACATGTATAACACATGTATAACACATGTGTTAAAGTGATAAAAATTACATATTTGTTTGAAAGTATATTGGGGAAACTGATTTTTTTAAGTTTATTTATTTATTTTGAGAGAGACAGTGAGTGAGCAGGAGAGGAACAGAAAAAGAGAGAGAATCCCAAGCAGGCTCTGCACTGTCAATGTAGAGCCCAATGCGGGGCTCCAATTCACCAACCACGAGATAACGACCTGAGCAAAAAGCAAGAGTAGGGCTCTTAACTGACTGAGCCACTCAGGCACCCCAGGGGAAATTAATGTTTTACTAACATAGTTTCATATGTATTACTAAAACAAAATAAGAATATTAGAATGAACTTTGGGTAAAGAAAGGAATATTGTTACAGTTTATCTTATATTCTCAGGAAGTTCTAACATGTTTACTGAAGAAGAAAATATATAAAAAGAAATAAGTCCAAATACGTTTTTCGGTTATTTGAATCTTCTGGATGGGAATAAGCACTGGTATTTTGTTCTGTGAATGTTTATGATGAGTAAATACAATGTAAGAGATACGTTTTCCTATCACTAGTACAATTGGGGAGCATGTGAAGCATCCAGTCTCTTGAAGATCAGTTTAAGATGACTAATTTTCAGACTCTAATTTTGAGCAGAGTGTATTATTACTTTAGCAGATTCCTAGACAGAATTTTCGGAGATGTCATATCAAATAGACGTTTTGCAAACATCCTAAAGGAAAAGTTGCATCCTTCCCTTTGAGCTGTTCTGGCAATTTTTCTGTTTCATTATTTTTCAGTTAAATATTTCTGCAATTTAAAATACAATAATTCACATTTACCTGATTATTAATCTTCCATATACAAATTATGCACATTCTCGACATGTTGAAAGTAACATAATATAAATGGGTTTTGATATATGAATGAATGCATATCCATCTGTCATACTTGTTGCACTATCTTTTTTTAAACCTTTTTTTTTTTAATGTTTTATTTATTTCTAGGAGAGAGAGACAGCGTGAGCAGGGGAGGGTCAGAGAGAGAGGGAGTCACAGACTGAAACAGGCTCCAGGCTCTGAGCTGGCAGTCAGCACAGAGCCCGACGCGGGGCTCGAACCCACGAACCGCGAGATCATGATCTAAGCGAAAGTCGGACGCTTAACGACTAAGCCACCCAGGCGCCCCATTGTTGCACTATCTTATTTATGCTGCTGTATATAGTTTTCAAAGGAGTGCTGATCCGCTTTCTATAAAATTAATCATTTTGATTCATTTATAAGATAGTATATTTATCTCATACAGAGAAGATCAGTTTTTCAATAGAATGGAGAAAGATGGTTCTAACAGATTTGACCAAGTGTATAAAATCGAGCTTATCCATAAAAACACCTGACATTTAGGGACACCTGGGTGGCTCAGTCAGTTGACCATCTGACTTTGGCTCAGGTCATGATCTCAGGGTTCGTGAGTTTGAGCCCTGCGTCAGCTCTGTGGGGACAGCTCAGAGCCTGGGGCCTGCTTTGGATTTTGTCTCCCTGTATCTCTGCCCCTCCCCTACTCGCACTTTGTCTCTCTTTCTCTCTCAAAAATAAACATTAAAAATTAAAAAAAAAACCACCTGACATTTAATGCATTGCTCATTGACCATTTCCTGTTCCAACCTGTTATTCATGGAATAAAAATAACTGATAAAATAATCACTAGATCACTCACCAAGCAAATTTATGTATCACTCCCCTAATTTCATAGAAAACTAAGCCCTCCCCACCAAAAAATAAAAATAAAAATTAGTAATTTAACTAAATTCACATAGCAAGGAAGTCGCAGACAGGGGATGAAATCAAAGTTATTTTCCTTCCAAATCAGTGCTGGTTGTGTTTTCAAACAAAGATAACTTTTTCATCTCAAACTTTCTGGAAACCTGTAAGTTTGTTGTTGTTCAGTGTTTAGCTTTTTGCTTTTGTTTTTGTTTTCTTTGTTTTACGTTTTAGGAATGAAGACTTCTCTTTTCAAGTGACATGAACACCGGTTCTAAATTGTTTCCCAAGGGAGAGTTCAGTACAGTATGTTTCTCCCACTGAATTATACAAATAATACTTCAAAACGTAGATGATTTAAACTGGTATAAACTAAAAATAGGCCTATGTCTCTGTGTACTTGGTACATAAGGACATGAATGTATTTCCTTTCCTGAAGAATAGAAATTTTGTTTATTTAAAAATTCACATAATTATTTCATTCATAGTTTTTCATCCAAATGCAAACTTTCATTTAAGCAGTAGTCATTAGACTTACATATCACAGAAGAATCACAGAGGAATAATGCTATGAAATTACAGAAACACTTTATTCTGATTACAACCATAAAACATATTTATTTAGCAAATGTCCTGAACTAATAAGAATATTTCCTAATTTTGTCTGTACAATAAAAGTAGGAAGTCGTTCCTTTGGGATTATTCATCACTCTGCAAGACCCTGTTGATAGAATGAAACTTTGGTGATTACTGTTCCACTAATCTCCTAAACCTATAATTCCGTATTCAGTAAATGTTAGTTCAATTTTTCTTTGCTTCCGTTACTTAAGTAAATGCCTAAGTAAAGTTTTGACTACATGTGTCTTTCCATGAATCACCATAGTTACATGAAAATGATATTTATGAATATGTTTCTAGTAGTGTGCCCAGCTGAGAGCGCGGCTGTAGCTAGCCGTGTCTGTGGGTAATTTTCTTTCTGCCAGACAACAGCAAGTGCTTGTACTGTCCTGCTGTGGCTACCACAATGGCAACTAACACTGCAAGAGAGTGACGCCATGGTATAAGTTTAAAGCTGTATCTTTATGCACTTTTTAATGCCACATTCTGTTCTTTTGCTCATTTCCTTAAAATTCCATAGCTGACCATCGCAATTAACTAGTCTCTGACCTCAGCTATTCTGCAGTCATTTTCCCAGGGAAGAAGTTAGGCTTTTCCTGATTTGGGCATTATGAGACATTTTTGATCATGTAAAAAGGATTGAGGAGAGCATAATCAAAGACGTAAGATGGGAAAGACCAAATGTGAAGCTAAATAATGATTCTTTGATTACTTAATACTCCTATAAATATTCCATTGGAATTTCTTAATTAAATCTCCACCCCTGCTCCTCAGAGTTTAAGACAAAGGGCAGCTGACATTGTTTGGAGGGACAAAATACTACAGAGTGGAAATTTTCTTCTGACCTCAGTGTACAAAAATATCTTCTGGATTTTTCCCTCTGATTTATAAGATCTATGTTTAGAAATCTGGCTATGGGATGACTTTGCAAAACAGCACTCTGAAAAAACACACAGTCAGTGCTTAGGCAACTTTTACTAGCTTTTATCTAGGACAAGTACTTAAGTATTTTTTTTTTTTCTCATTTCAAAGTCATTATTCCAGCTTGAAAGTACTCTTTAGTCTCCATAATAACCCTTTGACTATACAACAACATGATATTAAATACCTTTGTATTTGTTCTGAAATAAAAGATACTGCTGTCTTTCTTATTACTTGAACACTTGGAAAGAAATCATGAAAACATTCCAAAATAATTCTGTGATTTTATAACCAAAAGGTGGAAGCTCTTCAACAAAATTCCTTCTTCTTAGCTGTCAGAACTCTAAGAAGAAATCAAGGAACAAGTTTTCATGGTTATCACAGCCTTTATTCTCAAAAAGCTTCAATATCCAATGAAAGATTTAGAGAATATAAATACCTAATGTATGCATCTACATGATACACATATAAATATATATGTACTCTATTCAGAATATGTAACCTTAGAATGAGCACTACGTAACCACAGTACATAAAACATTTTTCAATCATATTGTGGGCTAGGCAGGATGAACTGAACTGGAGAAGTTTACTGAGATTAATTTGAGAAAATAGGGAGGTGGAACATTATTTTTTGCACTTTTTTTAAGAGGGAGATTTTTGGTACCTGTCATGTTTCATAAGTACCATATATAAGTGCTTGTGTTAGACCCAAAAGTGAGTTGAAGTCAGAGGTGTGCATAATAGACATCTTGAATGATAAAAAGACTGGGTTGGCTTCAGTGAATGATGGAGAGAAAATCAGATGACACCATAAGATAGCCACAAGATGGTGAATTATAATGGCGCTTGCCTCAAAGTGGTAGTGGACTCTTCTTGTTCATTTTGAGAAAGCACAGTCTTCATGGGACAGCTCGGTTCAGTAAAAACTAGAAGGTAGAAGAGGTGCTCAAAAAGGAAGCCAAAGATACATGGTGATCACCTTGCCAAAATTCTGGGAACATGGTTGAAAGATTTGGAGTAGCACAGGAGCTGTCCACAGATCACAGCAGCCCAAAGTAGGAATTCCATTAAAAGTGGGCCTCTGTGAAATCTCAGAAATCTCACAGTGCCTAAGATAAATGTGCATAGACCATAGTGGGGCTTTTATGAAAATTTCCTAGAAGAGAGTGAGTCCCCATTCTTGTTCTAGAGTAAAGTGACCCCAGTAAGATGGCTTCATAGAAGCCTCTCCTCATACAGTGTCTGGCAATGATTGATGGCTTTAAAAGGAAATAGCGCAAGGGATGAAAGTCAACAAATGAACTTGAACTGGTAGTTACAGATAGACAAGCTCAGGACAGGCATGATAGTGAAGAGAGTACTGCTAATAAGTAAGTTTGAAGAGACAGTTAGTAGGTAGAGTGCCTTTGAAGGAGACAAAAGGAGCTAGATATAGTAAAAGGAAAAAGGCTGAATACATATACACCACTAGAGGCCATGCCTTGACTGACTTATCCATCCTCAATTACTTGGGTAGAAATAGACAGCTGAGGAACCAAGCCATCATACAACTCCATGACCAGCTTTCTGACCATTTTTTGAGTCTTTCTCAACTTTCTGTATAAAGTGGGGCCTGATAAATTGCTCTATCCCAGAGGTTAACAAACTATGATTCATAGGCCAAATCCAGTCTACCACATGTTTTTTTGCAAAGAAATAGTTTGGCTGGAACACAGCCATGCTATTCACTTAGATTTTGCCTATGGCTTCTTTCACAGTACAATGGCACAGTTGAGAAGCAATAGAAACAGTATGACTGGCAAATTCAAAAATATTTATCATCTGGCCCTTTACAAAAAAAATGTGGTGACTCCTCTGCTCCCTCTGTTTGTCATATCTGTAGATATATTTTCGTATATCTGTAGAGTTATGTTTTCAATTGATATATTTCCTTTTATAGCTTGCAAATTAGAAATATAGGCTAGATATTTTTTCAGCTCAATTCTTTTGTCTCACGTAATTGGACAAAACTTAGACATATTAAAACATTATAATTGTGACTAATTTTGTGATTAGTACATAGTATTTTGCCTTTTATCCTGCTGCTTATAAACAAATTTGAAGATTATTCTTTGCTCATGAAAATTTTGAAGTTTCTTCTTTCCCTTAAATATGACATCATTATGAGTCCAAATATGAGATCATCACAAAGAGAATTGTATTTCTATTTGTATTTAACTAGGAGTTAAAAAGATCAATTATTAGCATAAAGTGGATAAAATTAGTGAGGTGTGAACAATGTGTGTTAAACTTATAGTTTCAATTCCACACCAAGCTAGTTACACTGCATTTTAAAAGGCTTCCATATATAACAAAATTCCTAAATAAAATAAAATTCCTAAATGTCTGTTGGTGGAAGGAAGCCATGATACAATCAGTTTGAGGCTGCCATTATACAAATAATTTAAAATATAATAATGCTGATAGCTTTGCTGTTGTGAGCATAGCACACGTAAAGAGAGGTAAGTCACTAAATTGTTGTGAACTGTGTGTCAACTGTATTCAAATGAAAAAAATGTTTTAAACTATGACAAAATTTCACAGAAGTAAGCAAAGTTAAATTTAAAAAGCAGGGGTGCCTAGGTGGCTTAGTCGGTTAAGCGTCCGACTTTCGCTTAGGTCATGNTTATTAAACAAAAAACTATTAAAATAAATTAATATTGTAAGACAGCAGAAAAATAACAGCAAAAAGCATCTAGAAAAAGCAGAAAGAAAAAAAGGAAACAAATTGATGAGATTGATTTAAAGCTTCAAAATAAGAATGGTCATTGTAAAGAGAAAATTGTTATTATTTACAGGTAATATTTGTCTGCCTAGGGTACACGNACATCTGCAAAAATCAATGTAAAATTTTTTTTAATTCAAGTTAGTTAACAGTGTACTCTTGACTTAAGAAAAAATATGTATTAAAGTTTTAAAAAATATGATAGCCCATCTATCTACAAAATAAATATTCACAAATTAAAATTTACTTGCATACAACAAAATCTCAGAGAATCTAATTGGAATATAAGATCGTTTTCCTTAAAACATCAACCAAGTTATTTAAAATAACCTGTAACTATCTTAACAAGAAATAGAAGAAAAATAAATATCTCTAAAATCTTTGCTAAGAGTTCTTAAAAGAAGACATGTAAAGTGAAGAACAGATGTTAATATTTCTGAATATCCATGATATTGTAAAAATTCTTCCCAATAAATATTTATAAATATTTAATGTGCTTGCAACTAAAATCTCCCTAGAGTTTTTAAATTACTTGAAGTTCATTGGGGTGAATTAAAAAGGACCAAACACGTTTTTTTCCCAGAAACAGTGAAGAATGAGACAATCTTATCTCAATAGCATATTAAAATGTAATTCAAAGGCAAAATAATTAGGCTTTTAGTTGTAGGTAGTGGATTAAACATGTGCATTTTCTTTTGCTCTTTTCTGAATCCCTGGAAATAACAGTAAAAAAGATGGATTTGTTTTGTTTTGTTTTGTTTAGTCACAAAGAACTGGAGGAATAAAGACACTGGAGGAAGAGATGACAGAAACAAAATTCAAGAAGCTTAAAAGCAGAAGATGAGTGGTAAGTGACTTAGCAGAATACAAACAAGTGAATCCCAAGCAGACAGTGCAGTGAGTCCAGTTGTACTGCAGAATCTCCTGAATGAAGGCTCACTAAGGCCCCTGTTTCTAGTAAGTGCTGGTCTCTCACCCCCAAGTGTGTTAGTGGCTCTTAGGCCAGAATTCTGTTGTCTTCACTAGAAAAACCCTCAGTCTGTTGTAAAAAAAAGATAAATAAGAAGGACCTATCTTCCTGGAATCAGGGAGGGGGATATAGAAGCCTAGTTTCTTTTTAATTGTACTTTTAACCAGTCCTGTTTGCCCCACTTTCATCCCAAATGGGTGAAATTTCACCCATTTTTCAGGCTGTGGCTCAAACATTAGGGTTACTGTAAAGAGGGGCCTCAGTGATTCTTTAACTGATGAAATACTGACACATCTAGCATGATTTTTCCACTGAACTCCCAGAATGTTCGCATTTTCTACCCTAGAGACAGGTGATTGGAAGATCCTTTTCCAGGAGATGTGACTAGTCCAAGAAAAAAGTCCTAAAGATACACTGGGGGCAAAGCAACTCTTCTCAAACTATGTTCTGTGGTCAAATTAAAGCCTAATGCTCTAGGGCTTCCATCATGCACAAAGAATTAAATTATCTTCTTTGAATCTAGAATGATTCTAGCTAAATAACTCCCTTAGAGCAAATGAGAAAACAGTCACTTATACAATATTCTGCAGAACCAGTTTCTGTCTCAGAGTCCTGTTGAGTAAGGCCAGGCCTACAATGAAGTCCCAATTTACAAAACTCATCCATGCATAGAAAATGTTAATTAGCTTCTTTGGGTTCTTCTCTACTGTATGAAAATAGGTGAGGAGAATGTCTGAGGAAATATTGTAACATAAGAAATGGAGGCTGCAACAAACAAACAATCAAATAACCAAACAAAGAAGAGAAAATAAAACAGAAAAGCAGACTATAGGAGATTTCCAAAATATTGCATCTATGAAACAAGAACAATGTGCTTTGATAAATGAAAATTTGAGAAAAAAAGGACTTTGGAAATCATAAATGTGTTAGCAGAAATGAAAAAGCTTAATAATTGGAAGATAAAATTACTACAACATCCTGAGAAATGAAACAAAAATAGAAAAATGAAGAAAAGCATTGAAAAGATTTTTTAAGTAAGTTCAGTCCAGAAGTTCCATAAGGCAAATGAGAATTCTAAAAAGAGAAAATCAGGAAAAAGAATGAACAAAGATTTTCACAGAAGTAGGATCACAATCTCCATTTTTAAATGACCCACTGAATATTCAATACAATGGAAAAAAATGAACTCAGTAAAGATGCAGTTTCATGCGACTTTAAAATTTAGGGAACATAGAAGAAAAATCCAACAAGAACCATTACAAAGGCTAACAAATCAAAATGTCAACAGCAACACTAGAAGTTTAACCACAATATGGTATTGCCTTTAAGATTCCAGAATGATAATTATTTCCAACCTAGAATTCTATCCCCAGCCATACTATCATGAAAATGAGAGAGCAGAATAGAAAATACTTTGAGATATAAAATACCTCCCAAATCTTATCTTCCATGCCACCTTTCTCAGGAAGAAACTGAGAAGAAATCAAGAAAGAGGAAGTCATGGGATTTAGAAGATAAAAGAACAAAGACACAAGAAAGAGGCAAAGAGAAGGGATAATGGTAAAGGGAGATTCTAAGACCATAGCCTTGCAGCAGGCAGTACTGGCTGAAACAGGCCAGGATGTAGGGAAAACATCTAGAAAAAGATGGAATTAATAAAATACTGTTGTATACAAAAGCATAAATGGGGCACCTGGGTGGTTCAGCAGGGAAGTGTCCAACTCTTGATTTTGACTGAGGTCATGATCTCATGGTTCATAAGTTCAAGCCCTGTATTGGGCTCTGTGCTGACAGTGTGGAGCCTGCTTGGGATTCTCTCTCTTCTCTCTCTGTCCTTCCCCAGCTTGCGCTCTCTCTCTCTCTCTCTCTCTCTCTCTCTCTTTCTATCTCTCTCTCAAAAGTAAATAAATAGGGGTGACTGGGTGGCTCAGTCGGTTAATTGTCCTACTTCTATTCAGGTCATGATCTCCGTGGATTCTAGCTCCAAGTCAGTCTCTGTGCTGACAGCTCAGAGCCTGGAGCTGGTTCAGATTCTGCATCTACCTCTCTCTGCCCCCTTCTCTCTCTCTCTCTCTCTCTCTCTCAAAAGTAAATAACCATTAAAAAAATAAACTTCAAAATATATATATTTAAAACATTGAGAAGTGACTTACACAACTGTAAGAGATTTGAGGAAGATACTGCATAGAAACAAATGAGGATGATTATTACCTTTGGGGGGAAACGTTGTTGTACAGGAATGTAGTGTATTCTTACTGTGCCACGTGGTTCTTTTGTGAATTCATTTTACATAGACAAATACGTAAAAATTGAAAAAAACAATCTGAGCACTTTGGGAGCTTTGGGAGACAGTATTTATACATGTAACTGATAGAGTAGTAGAGAGAATGATAGTACTTGTTTTCAAGAGTACAGACTCAATAGATCACAATATATCACGAAGCACATAGTTTGGAGATACAGAGGTAAATACCAAAAGAAACAAAGAGTGGCAAAGGCTTGCCCCTGGCAGCACATACGTACCACCTCCCCCTATTCCATGTTCTCATGTCTCCTGCCTCCAGAGCCTTACAGGGGTCTTCCTGAGTCTCCAGTCCTTTTCAGACATCAACTACTACTCCATTTTCAGCTCTCACGCAATTGTCACTTCCTCACAAAAGTCTTCCTGAGCATTCAGAAAGTCCACACTATTTCAGATTCTCCTATTTTGTCCCTCACGGCATTCTCAACTCTTTGTAAAATATATCACAATTCCAATTGTATTTTATACTGTGAGATCCAGGAGTTTGGGTATTGCATTGGTAGGCACCCAGCATAAAGACCACAGCAAGGTGGGTGCTTAATAAGTATTTATGGAATAGCAATCAAATGCCACAACAAATTAATTATTTAGCACAAAAATGCAAACCATAAGCAAATTTTAAATATTATGGATTTTAAATTCAGCAGGAGAAAGATAAATACCCCATGATTTCACTCATACATAGAACTTAAGAAACAAAACAAATGCGCAAAGGGAGAAATAAAAAAGAGAGGCAAACCAAGAAGCAGATTCTTAACTATAGAGATCAAACTAATGGTTACCAGAGCGGGGGTAGGGACGGGTGAAATAGGTGATGGGGATTAAGGAGAGCATTTGTGATGAGCCCTGGGTGTTGTATGGAAGTGTTGAATCACTATATTGTGCAATTGAAAATAGATTACACTACATGTTAACTAACTGGAATTTAAATAAACACTTAAAGAATATTATGGATTCTAAAATCCTAAATCATATATTTGCAAATAAAATTCAGTCATATATTAAAAATTCTTTATAATCTAGCCAAATATTCTGGAATGCATTAATTAAGAGAATGTATCTAATTAACATGACCAATAAAACAAAAATATGTGCTGATGTCACCACCAGAAAATATATGATTATCTTCAATATTAGAAAATCTAATATTATTAACCACATTATACTTTTAAGCAAAACAGAAATAGAAAAATAACCATGAGACCAATAGCCATCACTACACTTGTAAAGCACCATTTGTCCCCTTTAAAATAAGGAACAAGAAAAATGTGCTCATTTACTCAACCATTATTTAACATTGTTCTGAGCATTGTAGGGACTGTAACTGAAAAACTGAAAAAATTCCAAAAACTAATAGAAAAAAATCTTCCAGTAGGATCTCAATTTTTTTAGTTCCTATCAACAAGAACCAGTTGGAAAAATATAAAGGAAAAGTGGGAAAAGATCCGATTTACAATAGTGAAAACAAATATAAAGAAGCCAGGAATAAACCTTATGTAAAAGAGAAGTCAGAGATATTGGAGGAAAGCCAGGGGTGAGGCATTATTAGATCAAAGAGAAAAAATGTTTTAAGGAGGGAATTTAGAACAGTGTCAAAAGCTGGTGAGAGTTCAAGTAAAATTGGACTTAAATATAAACATTGGATAGCAAGAAAGATAATTGGCCCCTTAGTGAAACTTCTATATGAAGGAAAGCACAGAATTTTAAGGAAGCATATAAAGTATTTACCTGATAAGAAGATATAACCCATTTCATGATGAAAAAAAAGACTTTTAACTTCTTGAGACTGATATTTTAAATTAGTATAATTTCATACAATATCACAATTGTTGTTTTAGAACTCAGTAAAGAAAGTACAGATTATTTGTTTTCAACATGAAAATGTATATCTATGTTAGCCCAAATTCTTTATCCTTAACAGAGAAGCACTGGATTTCCTAATTAAATGAAGAAAAACAAGGATATTGCTATTATCTGATGTTTTACTGCAAATAAATTAAGCTGCAAAAATTGAACTAGAGATAAAACCATCATTATTTTCAGATAATGTGACAGAGTATAAGAGAATTTAGTAGTTAGCTATGCATAAAATTAATATGCAGAGACCATTTATATAATCAGAATCTGATATGAAAAAAAGACTTGATTTCCTATAGCCACACAATATACACATATCCAAGAAAGAAGCTTAACTATAAATATGAAAACCATTTAAAGAAACATTGTAAATACAACTAGAGAACACAGGAAAAGACTGAACAAGTAGAAATATGTAACATGCTCATATTTGCAAATTCCAATATTCACATTATAAAATTGTTAAAATAGCCTAGGGGTAATGACATAATGTTCCTAATTTTCAAAAAAGATTACTTTGAAAGTAGATAATTGATAATAAATATGGAAAAATAAACAAAAATGAAGAGCCAGAAAAGTCTCCGAAAAAAGAGCAATGGGTGAGAGGTGCTGTACCAGGTGTTCAAATGTATTACAAAACCTCAATCGTTAAAATAGTAGAAAATGTATATGAATAGACTGGGATTAGGAAAGAAAGCCCAGGAATATATCCCAATAGAAGATGAAATGTAACATACGATCAAAGTGGCACATAAAATCAGTGGGGAAATGAGGTTGGAATAATTTCATAGCCAATTAGACCAAAAAAAAAAAGTCAAATCCATACTTTAAATCACAGGATAGGTACCAAAAAGTCATTGTTTTATATTTTAAAATGAAATAATAAAAATATAAGAAGAAATCATAGGGGCGCCTGGGTGGCTTAGTCGGTTAAGCGTCCGACTTTCGCTTACGTCATGATCTCACGATTCGTGGGTTCGAGCCCCGCGTCGGGCTCTGTGCTGACTGCCAGCTCAGAGCCTGGAGCCTGTTTCAGTCTGTGACTCCCTCTCTCTCTGACCCTCCCCTGCTCACGCTCACTCTCTCTCCTAGAAATAAAAAAAAAAAAGAAGAAATCATATTATTTGTTACAATTTTCAAGAAAGGCCTTTTTATGACTCAAACTTCAGAAGCCATAAAAAATTGATATAATGTAACAATATATTTTAAGATCTGAAAAAAAATTAAAGGCAATGTATTGAGGAAAAATATTTTCAACTCATATCATGAAGTGCTTTGCTTTTTCCTTATTTATAAAGAGCTCCTAGAAACAAAAAAACCCATTAAAAAAGTTGAGTAGAAACCAATACAATAGCCTTTAAACATGGAAAAAAGATGTTTAATATCACTCATAGAATTAAATGTGATACCATTTTCATTATCAGATTAGCAATTTCCAAATATTAGATCATAAACAATGTTATTAACATAAGAGGGAAACAGTTACCCACATTCATTGCTGGGGAGAGTGTAAATTTATATGACCTGATGCAAAAGGCAATTTGGTAAGATCCATCAAAATTATATATACTTGTGCTTTTTGACCCAACAATTCTATCCCTGAGAAATTATTCTGATACAGTTATTCTTTCACTGATTTGAGTATATGCAAGTTTATTCATGGCAGTATTGATTGTAATGGTAAAAGACTGGCAAAATATACATGTCCATCAATAGGGCCCTAGTTATGTAAATCATGGTACATCCATTATTATTAAAAAAAAAAGTAATGCTGCCTATATAGTAAAACGAAGATATCCCCAAGGTATATTGCTGAGAAGTACCTTTCATTTTAGACAAGGGGAATTTAAGAATCTATCATTGTTTTGACATGCATTAAGAAACTCTGGAAGGATATATATGAAACAAATGTTAGTGGTTTGTGGGAGAAGGATGGCATGGGAACCAGAAGACAGCAAACAAGGATGAGAGGAATGATTTTCACTGTGTAACTTTTAATACCTTTTGGCTTTTGAATATCATGAATGTTCAAAATATTTATTTTCATACTGCCAAAAGATTTTTAGATTTACCAGGAAGAAAAATTTGTTGGGAATAGACAAAACTGTGGGAAAGATGTCTTTCCCTATTGGGTATTGAAATGTACTCGAAAAATGCAGCTGTGAATTAAAAACAAAATGGCTTTATTGGCCCAATAAAAGCAGACATGGCAATGGCAAAGAACAGAGAAACAAGGTACATACGTATAACATTCAGTACATTAGCGATACAATACATGTCAGGAGAAAGGATAGATTGTTCCACAAATGGTAATGGAAACAATGGGCAACAATTTAAGAGAAAAGTAAATTAAATCCCTACACCCTACCATATTGTAAACTCAATCTAAAAGAAGAGAAGAAATGAATCAGACACTTTCAATTACAGACCTAAGTGTCAACAGACTTCTGGATGTTGTGTATGAGGATGTGGCGACCATGGCTGGAATCCGTGTCCAAAAACCACTTAAAATGGTCTGTGAATAAGGCAAATTAGAACTCCCCCAGAGAAGAACGCTTTCATAACCATCTCAGTCTCAGTGACCCCAAAAACTCCAGTTATTTCAAATCATCTCTTCACAGACAGTTAAACAGAAACTTCTGTTGCTTTTCCTGCAACCTATTTTCCTCACCAAAAATTCTCAGCTATTCTCTGTTTGCCGGTTTGAACTATCCAGCAGTAGCAGTTTTGAGGATTTGTTATTTAGATTTCATCCTTACAGCAGGTACCTAAGTGATTCTTAAAACTGGCCTATCCTCTAGGCTGTGCTATACTGCTATCTGTGTGTTTTCCTAAAAGGGCTGTTGATTTGCAATGAAGCTCTAAACCTATATTCTCAGCACGAAATTCTTTTTCTTTGACTTTCTTTCCCCCAGCATCAGTTTTCTTCATGAATGTATATTTTACTGCTAACTGTACTGGCTTTGTCTAACACCGTATCTTGCAAGTTAGTCAATGACTACAAAAAATAAAACTACTTTTACCTTAGATTTCTTTTCTTTCTCCTTTCTCAGCTCTTCTTTCTATCTATCAAGGACTTTATTCTTTAATCCCCAAATTTGTCAGTTATACGAGAATAGAAAATAAACCCATAAGGTGTTTGGGTATACGGGGAGTATTTCTCCCCCATTTTTGTTTGCATATTTCTCTTTTTCTGTGCTTCCCTGCTTGTTTGAATTAAGCAGATCTAGGGAGTATATGTGGAGTCAAAATATACTTGGGTACAATTCTCATATATACCTGCTATATGAGAGATCACAGACACGTTTACTTAACCTTGCTGAAATTCAGATTCTCATCTCTAAATTAGGGCTAACATCTACTTCATATAATTGTTGTCAGAATTAAGTAAATTTCACTGTGATAGGTATGTTGGAGCTAACAATAAATCTTAGCTGTTTGTCTTCTAAATACCTTAAAAAAATGAGCAAGTATGAATATTGATGTTTCCTCTGAAAGACTGAGGTGAAACAGTGACCTCAGCAATCTAACAGCCTGTGCACAATCACAGGTCTGCTGTTTTGCAATGCTCGCTCTCATCCTTTTGATATGTCACAAAAATGTATTCTAGACCCTAAGGGAGGGTCTAAAAGAGCTTAGGAAACACAGATAAATGTTTTTCATAAGCTGCATGGATGCTTTCAGGGCAGAGAAGCTGAGTTCTTTGGAACTCCTATTCCAATAGGATCCTCCTATTCCAGAAACTATACAGATTGGTTTATAGCTGCCCACAGAGAGATATATTCCTGCACAGGGGGAGACAAGATCTCTATGGAGTCAACCTGAGGAGATGAGTTAGAGAATCAGTCAGGAAGATTAGGAAATTGATTGTGAGTAACAAACACATTGTAGCATTGAGCTCTGGTCCAGAAACCCACCCAGAGGCCCTGAGTGAGATAGCCAGATGCACAACTCAACACTGCGGGCTCCCACAGTTAGTTAGAAAACTAACTGGATTCTGATTCCACAGGAAAGGATTTGCTTCAAGACTGCAAACCCGTTTGCGGACGTACCCTTCCTGAAAGCATGTTTGTAATCTATGTAAACCAGTGATGCAAATGCTTGCTTGCATATAGTTCTGACGACAGAGAAATTACTCGATGTAGACCCATGTTCACACTTGGAAACCTAAACCTACCGGGTATACACCTGCATCCACCTGACAAAAGTTATGTAGCCTAACTTCTGATCGAAGTAATGCATATATGTTAGTGAGGCTACGGGTTTCCAAAGGTATGATGGGCACCAGAAATTACTGGAAGCCTATAATAAAGAAACATGGACCAGGTAAGAGTGTACTTCTTTCATAAATAATGAGTTAGGTCCCTTGAGCTGGACCTAGATTCTCTTAACTACGGTGGATAGGTGGTATAGAAACATCATTATTATCCCTCAGATCTCAGCTGATGAGAGCTAGAAAAAATATATATACACAGATCTGAGATACTACAGAGAATTGGAGAGAATTTCTTCAAGGAAAATAATACAGATGGTTCATCGTCTAAATCCAGTGTGTTTCTATTATCTTCTCGTTCACGTGACCATAGGAACAGGTGACAAAGGGAAATCTGATGGGGTTGGAAACTCAGGAGAGAAATTGCCTTCTCTGATGTCTCACCACCTCATGTCACTGTGGACGTGATGACGTCCACCACTATCGTTAAACATGCCATTTTAAACATCGTTAAGAGTGATGCCAACAAACATCAATATGCTTTAGCAAAGTGATAGACACTTATAGATTTTATTTCTATTCTGAGGTGAAATTACATCTGACTCAAGTCTGGGAAATCTGCTTGAAGAAATAAAAATAAATAAATATCTTAAAGATAAAGAACTCAATGTCTATCACATCCTCGGGCTCAGCTTTTTAAATAAACTTTTTATAATAGATTTAAAAAATTAGATTTATAGAAACAAATTTAGATTTACAAAGAAGTTGCAAAGATAGTGCACAGAACTCCCATATATCTCCCACCCAGTCTCAACTGCTGTTAACATCTTACGTTATTATAGTGCATTTGTCACAGTTAATGAACCAAAACTGCTTCATTATTCTTAACTAAATTTCATATTTCTATTAGCTTTTCCTAATGTCTTTTTTCTGTTCCAAGATTCCATCTGGGACCAAATAATACACTTAATTGTTATGCTTTAGGCTTCTCTCGTCTGTAACAGCTTCTAAGACCACTGTTTCTCATGACTTTGACAATACTGTGATCAGATATTTTGTAGAAAGTACTCTCAATTGGAGTTTGTCTGATATTTCTCTCATGATTAGACAGAAGTTTTGAGGTCTGGGGAGAGAGACAACAGAAGTGACCTGTGCTTCTTACCACATTGTGTCAAGTGTACGTATGACCACCTGCATTTATCACTGATTATATTAAGCTTCATCACCTGTCTCAGGTAGTGTTTCTCAGGTTTCTCCACTGTAGTTACTCTTCTTTCTCCCTTCCATATTGTACTCTTTGGAGCCAAGTAACTCAGCAGAATCAACACTTAAAGAGTGGAGAGTTATGCCTCTTTGTGGAGAAAGTATCTACATAAATTATTTGGAGTTCTATACAAGAGATTTGTCCTTTCCATTTTTGTTATTGCATCATTTATATTACTATTGACTCATAGGTATTTATTTATGTTTTGGGTAATAATCTAGTAGTACTCTTTTCTTATTGTTAAACTTGCTCCAGACTTGGCCATTAGGATCTCTTTCAGTGGACTCCTCCATTCCATTGACAACTACTCATCATTCCATTGACAACTACTCATCATTTTCTTCTTAGAGCCCTTCATTGCCTCCTGGCACTACAATATGCCCTACACTCATTTTGCACATTCTCTGGTCCAGTAGGAGCTTGGTTTTCAGCCTATGATATTATTCTAAGATTTCCATAATATATTTTCATATACAGAATTAAACCATAGAGAGTATTCATTTTAGAGGTCAATCTTTAGAGTCTCCTGGGTAGCTAAGTTGGTTAAGTGTCCGACTTGGGCTTAGGCCATGATCTTATGGTTGGTGAGTTCAAGCCCCACGTAGGGCTGTGCACTGACAGTTCAGAGCCTGGGGCCTGTTTCCAATTCTGTGTCTCCCTCTCTCTATCCCTCCCCTACTTGCACACTGTCTCTCTCTCTCAACAATTAGAAAAATGATAATTTTTTAAAATTAAAGGTCAATCTTTAAGTCTTGAATTTTACTTTTGTAAAAGAAAAATTTTCTTAGTATCCTTACATCAACTGCATACCCAAAAGTTTCTGCCTTTGACTAACAAAAATTTAATCTTATTGCCTAAGTATTCAGTCACCACCTATCTTGGTGGTAGGACCCTATCTATGCACATGAATATAGTAGTGAAAGAAACAAAGTACCTGCATTTGGGAAACTTACATTCCAGTGTAGCATGATATGTAAAATAACAACAGCAATAATAATCAAAATAATAGAAGAAGAAGAAGAAGAAGAAGAAGTAGTCTGGTGGTAGTTTCAAGTACTAAGAAAAGAGAAACAGATAAAAGAAGTTAAAGTGATGGAATGGAGATGCAAGGTCTACTTTATATACAATATATACAAAGGACAGAGAATACCTCTCTAACAGGTATTGGAGCAGAAACCTAGAGAAGTGAGGAAATAAGATCTGTAGATAAGTAGGGGAAAAGTACTCTAGGCAGAGGAAAAGCAAATGCAAAGGCTGTGAGGTGGGCAGTTTGACTTGTTAAGAAACTCCCAGAAGAAGAGTGAGGCAAGAAGGTGATAGAAGAACATAGAGGAGACAGAATCTCACAGTATCTTGTAAGACCTTGGAGAGATGGGAAACTATTGATTTTTTTAAATAAAAATGACATGATCTCACTTTTTTTAAGGGCTCATCTGGCTGCTTTATGTAGATTAGACTGGAGAGACAGGGACGGCAGTCAAAGATGTGTTTTTAAACATAGATTTTACTATGATTCATGTATGATGAGGCCACCAGGTCAGGAGACTTTGCCATTGAAAAGATCATTTGTTACTCAAAACTCAGAAGAGGAATGGGCTGCCAAGTCCTGTAGGGGATAGATGAGGAAGCACTGGGGATGGTCAGGAGGCAGAGGGAGTTAGAGGAAAACTTGGGCAAGAAACCTGATTGTAGTTTTTCTAGGAAAGGTAAGGCAATGCAGGGTATTGGCTAGTTTGAACAATTTCAGCAGGTGGAATAGTAGCTCTCAAATTGTCAGCTAGCTAGCCCTAGGAGGATTAGGGTAGGGGGATAATGGTCTGGAGTGTAACCGCTTCAAAAAGGAGTGGATTGAGGGTGTGGGTTTGGATTGGTTGGTTTGCATATGAAAAGAGTACATGCAGGTGAGCACTGTTTAGATCTCTAGGAATTGGTCAGCCCTGGGAAGGGCAATCTCTCTCCATGGTCAGCAAAATCTCAGATGTCTAAACATCCAACACCTACAGTTAACAGAGGATGGATGCATAAGAAATACTTAGGAGGCTATTCAATAACTCAAACAAGAGAAATGAAGAGAAATGATTGAGTTTGGATATATTTTGGAAGAATAGCTAACAGGTTTCAATGATGATTTAGATGTGGTTATGTGAGGGATAGAGAAAAATCAGTGATGACTTTAAGATTTGGGGTCCCACCTCCTGGAAGAAAAGAGTTGTCATTGACTGAAACAGAGAAAACTATAAAAGGAAGACAGTCAAGTGTTTTGTTTTGAGCTAATTTTATGAATCCTAGGCAACTGGATACATGTATCTGTAATCCAGGAAATGGTCCTGGCTGCAGATACAAATTTTTGAGTCATCAGTGTATAGATTGTATATAAAACCATAGAACGAATTCAGAGATCAATTTATTATTGATAGACATTAAGTCTAAGGACAAAGTCATGTGTTGTTCAGATATATGCACCTCAGAAACAATAAAAGAATGCAGTAAAGAAACTGAAAAGAGCTGCCAAACAAAAGAGAAGAGTAAAAAGAGAGTGGTCCACATCGCTGAGGGATCTCAACCTTGGTTTTCCTGCCTATATTAAGTTTCCATAGACACCTGCTAACTTTATCCCTGGATGTGGTGGTATTAGGAGACACACAAAGAATTCCTTGGCATCCAGACGTATTTTTCTGCCTCAATGCATAGCAGCAGTCACAGGGATTGGTAATAAAAAGTCAATCACTCTAGCCATTGTAGACTTATTGGCTTCCGGATCCAGTAGTGTCAGGAGTCTAAACTGGCACTGTGGTATCCCAATTTCCAGTGCAGTCAAGCAATTGCTATTCAACCCTTAAACCAGCAGAATTCAAGGTCAAGAGAATCGAAAGAAAAAAAAATGCAAATGGGCAAGAGAATGGGAAGAAAAAAATTGCAAATGGGTTATCAGGTATAAAATGGAAAAAAAAGCACTAACTCATATATTCTATGGGTACCATATATTTGCCACAAGTTCAAAGAATATATTAAATACTGTAGGCAGCATTCTAATATGGTACCCCCAAGCTAATGCCATAACTGATTGTTCAATAATCCATTTCTCCATATTACAAGGCCAGCTTCTTTTTTATACATAAAAGTAGTAATTCTCTTAGCAGTCAACTTGTTATCTCACTTCTGTTAGTGCAAAATAAATTCCTTGATCAGAAGCAATAATGAGTGGGATACATGGCATTGAATAAGTCATAAGTGTAAGCCACAGGATGGTATCTCTGGTAGAAGCATGACAGTTAGAGAAAACAAATCCATATTCAATATAAATATTCATTACAGGAAGGGCAAATTATTTCATCTTCCATGATAGAAGGGATCCAAATATAATCATCCAGCTGCTAGGTAACTGACTGGCCCCGCATAATCTATATCAGTAGCTCAGCGCTGTCCTCTGCTATTGGCAGGTGGGCCATCAGCAGTGACAGTTGTAGCCAGACAAGTTTGCCTACAAGTCCATGTTATAAAATACATACTTGGCTGGCATCTCTGCCATCTTAATCCACTTTGTTCATAAGCCCATTGAGAAAGCAGAAGATTGTAGAGAAAATACTGACACACAAAATGAGTTATTTGTCTATCTGATTATTTACAGCCATCTCTTCAGTGGACGGCACTGATAAAGCATTTTTGGAGAAAACATCCTCTGACTCTGAGACATCCATCCACATAGCTCTTCCTTCTTGCTTCTTGTCATCATCAACCCTCCAATCCTATTCCTTCCAACCCCCTGACCATTAGCCAGGCAGCATAAATCCAAAACTCAGATTATCTCAAGTCCTAGGAAAAATAGACAACCAATTATAACTATTTAATGATTTATATGCCTGTTGTGCCAACCATTTAATGGGGTTATAATTCTTAACAACGGACTTATGGCAGGAACCAGCATATCCTGCACAACCATGCATAAGCAGACTTTCATTTCTTTTCCTTGCTCAGCTGGTGATAGGAGACTCCCTAGATGGCTAGAAAGTGTGTTGAAGTATGGGTGAAAGTGCAGCAAAGGAAGATGAACTGGGGGTGGCCCATCTGCCTATATAATGTACGTGTACTTCAACCCAATCTTGGGTGAACTATCTCCATGTGATTATGGTGTGCCACTTAGACACCTAATTTTATAGGTTGGTAGATCAGATAATACCCAATCAGTGATGGGCATCTCAGGTTGTCTGGTCATGTTTGGTCTTAGGGTTCGGAATTTAATCTCAATTAGGTATATCTGCAAACAAATTTGTCAAAAGAAGAATGGCTTGTAGAAAACTGCATGGTTTTGTAGGTAAGTCCAAGGGACTTTGGTTCCCTTATCAGGGATTTTTACCAGCTCCTTTCTATATCCTGTCCTATCATGGACACTTAAAGCAACATTGACTATACTATGACATAGTAGCCCAGTGACAAGGCTTCTTGTATATAAGCTAGAACCAGCTGAAGAGACTTGTCTTGCTCTACAGTCCACTCAAAGCCTTAGGTAAGAAGGTAATATACACTAATACATGCTGTGTACCTCTAAGGCTTACAAAATCCAAAGATGTGAACAAAGCTTCCTTTCTTATTAGTAATAGTGCCTTAAAAAGTAGCATCTTGTTTTTCACTTTAGACAGAGACCACTACCAAACCACTGGATCCAAGAAATCTTCATGGAGATTTCAGCCCCTAAGTGTTTGTGGGATTTTATAACCAAAGGCATTTATGGTTTTGCATCTTCCTGTTACTGACCTCTTATCAGCATGATATAAACATTACAGATTTGTTTGACCGTGGGTTGGCATGAAGACAAATTAAGACAAATAGCTGGAGAGTTGAGAGGACACTAATGAAGGATTAAAAATTGTCCTGATATCTCCACTAGGAGAACTCAGGTGTATTTGTACTGTACATAGAAGGTTTGTCTTATATTCTCCAGGAAAAAAAATTCTGAAACAGAACCTAGGATTGTAATCCTCATCTCATTAAGTTTATGAGTCCATTGCCATTCTCCAAGATCCCTGAAGCTACAAAATACAAGAGATCTTTTAACACAGTCATAGAAATTCCCCTGTTCTATGTGTCTTGAATTTAAAGTTCTAAGTTTAAAGTTCTATCATACATTTGGAAATAGCCAGTTTATTCTAGCACATTCCTCATATCCATCTCAGCCACCTCCCATACTACTACAGAGGTGCCTTAAATTGGTATTTCATTCCAGGGGACAATAGATGTGAATTGAAAAAAAAAAGTATTTCTATCCATTCCGTGGACTACTGGAGTCTCCTGCATTCATTTTTTAATATTTTACTTACTTAGAACACTTTCTCTGCTCTCATCTCCAGTGTAATATCCATAAGATTCATTTCTAGTTCTACCTCCTCAGGATACTCTTGCTTAAGCAGAAGATATTCTTTCATTCTCTGACTTCTCCTATAAAAGCTATATTTGTAATTGATTTTAATACAATTAAATCTTCTCTGGCAATTATTTAAATTCTTAAAATCAATGTTTAATTTGGGTATGTATATTTATAATTTCTTTCTCAAGCTAGATTATAATTATTTTAAAGCCAAGGATAATATCTGGTACATATTTCATACTTTACCTATCTAGAAATAGTTCCAAGAACATGAACTGAATTCAATGGATTACTTATTTAAATTAAAGTCACATAAATGACTATGGAAATTGTTATCAAAATTATATGTGCATACATATATATAATAAAATATTTTTAAAAATATATAGCACATTTTTAGAGCTAGAGGGTTTTTGGACCAGAATGTTTAATTGCATTGGCAGAATATTACTTCCAGATTATTTTGAGGCATTTTCCATGTGACAAACTTTACACCTTTCACCACTTTCTTGCAGGATGGGCTTAGATCTTTACAAGAGTTTAAATATTTATCATCTCCTAAATTTTATTTGCCACAAAATCTTTTATAGTTATTCTCTGTATGCTACAGCCACAGCCTTCATATTCTACTAAGTAGAATACCAATGACATAGTCATATTTCTTTGTAGCAAAGTTGATAAACTTTTCTCAATTCACATTAGACTTTGGGGAACTTAATAAATTGAAAAGTTACTTAATGTGAATAGATGTTTATCACTTATAAAATGCAATTACAGTAAAGAAGACTGAAAAAAAAACCTATGGGTATTCCCAGTCTTTCACTGGGGGAGCCCTGATAGATGAGATACATACTATTGAAGTAATTAGAAATGACTCCACCACACACACACACACACACACACACACACGATGATGCAGTTTTTGTCCTTCAAACAGTGACTGCTGCTTGCGTGCCAGGTAAGACTGCTGTTCCCTGAGCATCCCTGAAACCTTAAAATATTCATGACAAAAGCAGACATGCCTTTCTTGATTTAAGTACCATGAATGAGAGTGGTTATATATAAGCTGACAGTAACTTTCTTATTTTCTTTTAAGTATGCATTTGGGTTTTGCAGAAAATTAAAGAATAAGCTCAATTTTCTTTTCATTCTCCATTCTCTGTCTTCCCACAGGGAGAGAGAGCAGGCACACAAAAATGATAAAGTCGTTATGTGTTTAAGCAGAGACTAGAAACAACTCTATGTGGGACATTCCCCATCTGGGCCACTATACCAGAATTAAAAATGAATGTTCTCTCTGTGTACACCCCTCCTCTCTCCTGCCACCACTGCCCTCCTCTCCCCAGAAATTGTTCTAGTGCCACCCAGCTTGAAGGGATGTAAATGATAAGGCATAATGTAACTTGACCCAATCAGCAAGCTTTTGTTTTATTCTCAGGAAGCTCTCCTCGGCATCATAGAAAAACCACTTGAAACAATGGGTGGAAACAAAGAACAGAAATGATTTCCACATCAAAATGCTAACGCACCTGTTAATTCCCTGACTTAGTCATTTTTTAAGCCAACACTTAAAGAATAAATCTTATCCCAGTGACTCATGACATCTGCCATGGTAGCCATTAGCTAGAAACAATACTTATTTACTGTCTTGCAGAGGTAATCAGCCATAACCAGGATATCATTTTGGGAATCCAAAAATGTGAGTTGTGATATTCAAAAACTAATGAATAACAAACTTTATCAGAGTCTCCAAATTTCACTTGCATAAGGAAATGTTTTCACTTTCTTTGCGTTTTACCACTGCACTGAAATTCTGGTTAAATATTGAAGACAAATTGAAACTTATTTCCATAACAAAATAATTTTTATAACAAGTCTTATTGGGGGTTGGTATATGTTTTGATTTCTTCTATAACTGACAATGAATGTCTATTGTCTTCAAAATGGCAGTACTCATGGGATATTTTTTCAACTTTTTTCACTGTACTTGCATGTTATAAGTGATAAACATCCATTCATGTGAAGTAACTTTTCAGTGTATTAAGTTCCCAGAAGTCTAATGTGAATTTTAAAAAGTATAGCAATTTTATTACAAAGAAATATGACTAAATATGTGATTGGTATTCTACTTAGTGGAATATGGAGGCAGTGGCTGTAGTCTAAAGAGAATAACTATAAAAGATCTTGCAGCAAATAAAATTTAGGCCATGCTAAATACTTAAACTCCTGTTAAGACTTAGTTCTATCTCCCAGGACAGTGGTGAAAAGGTGTAAAGTATGTCGCATGGAAAATGTCTCAAAAATAATCTGAAAGTAGGGTGGGAGAATGGGTTAAGTAGGTGATGGGGATTAAGGAGGGCACTTGTCATGATGAGCACTGGGTGATGTACGGAAGTGTTGAATCACTATAATGTACGCCTGAAACTGATATTACACTGTGTCTTAACTATCTGGAATTTAAATAAAAACTTAAGGAAAAAAAAGAAACAATCAATTAAGCTGTTCCTGACCCGTTAAAAACTGCTTAGAATAATAAACTTTTTTTGTTCCAAAAAAAAAATCTGAAAGTAATATTCTGCCAATGCAATTAAAATTAACTTAGCTATGTAGAGAAATTGAAGGTCACAAGTTTTCTTTTCCACTTAAAATTCTGAAGAAGTTGGTTCATTACCCTCAGATTTTTAATATCGGGAAGTCTGAGGCCAGTCTGGTTTTCCTGTTTTGTTGCTTAGACTGAATTCTCATCACATTCTTTATAAGTAACATGGAGACACTTCAAAAGAAAATACCTTGAACTTGGTATCATTCCATTAACTTCTCCTATACCCAGGAGACCCTTTTGATGTTGTTCAAGAGTCGGATTTTTTTCTGTTAACTTGATTAGTACATTTTCATTTTCTCCACTACTGTTCAACTTTTCCTCACAAAATTTGTGGCAGTTACTGAAGTTCTGCCAGGGTGTCCTTCATTAGTAATTCCACAGTAATGACACCTATCTGGAGGGAGAACTGCAAGTTGATTCAGTGTGACTTTGTTATTCAGATTATCTCAAGTTCAAATTCCAAAGTTTTAGTATATGGAAGGTATTAATTACTCCACTGTCACTAGAAATGATGTAGGTTTTCTTTACCTCGTATCTTCTGTTGGTCATTGCGATGACAACTTAGAATCACGGATTAGAGGGCCCTAATGGGCTCATTTTATTTTTACAAACTGATACTTTGTAACCTAGTTTTCTTTCCATGTTAAAATATTACATGATGCAAAAAAAAGTTTTTTGATAGTTTAAAGCACATGTGATTGATACATTTGATGCTGTTGCTTACATTTTCAAAATTATTTCATCAAAATCACTTTTTTCAGCATAGTGGAAAAGTTGGAATTTGAGTAGAAAACTGTTTTGTACTGAATTCCAGACTGAAACATAAGATTCCTAAAATCCAACTGATTTTCAAATTGTCTCCACTAGACAAATTTTTTAAAAAAATTTATTGGGGGAGGAGCTTTCTAAAATGCAGAAGTATCAGACTCCATTTTTCATCTATAACACCATAATTAAGGGTAGTGACCCTCTGATGTATACTTGTAGTAGTCTGTATTAGTGCGTATTTTAAAAAATAAACTAAGTTTCCAGTAATTGCTAACATGGAACAAGCCAACTACAGTCTACCTCACCTACTGATTACAAGTCAAAACTCTGGAAAGACTATAAAGAACAACTCCTTAAGGACCTTGAAAAGTAGACACCGGCAGAAGAATTAAGGACTGAAGTCAAAACTTGAAAGAGACCCATGATGAGTAGTGAGTTTCACCTTTCTCTTCTTCCTTTGTCTCTTGGCATGGTTCCACCTGAGCTGTCTTCCACGCAAGGCCCTGACTCCTGTGGTCTCCTAGCTGCATGGCCGTGTCGACATCTCTATTTAGCCTTGTCACTGCTTAGCATCCCCTTCTCATTTCTAATATCAGCACAGCAAACAATTTAGCAAATTTCTACAGAATGTTGGGTTCACTTCTCTGTGGTGGTTCCCTTTTCCCCAGGGCCTTAGCCTAGATGATGTTTTTGTCCTTCAATTGTAATTCTTTTTCCAGAGGACTTCCATAAGCTCTCATTGTCTGCTTTCTACCAGGCTGCCCTGGAACCCTTGAAAACACACAGAGAGGATGGCCTGGTGAAGAAGGTTGGCTTCTCCATTCTCTGTGGACTTGGTCTCTCAGATCCTAGCTTCCTTTTTTTTTTTTAATTTTGTTTTTCAATCTAACTGTTCTTATTGGCCCAGTGCAATAGCTGATCCAATGCAAGATACTCTGACGCAGCCAGAAATAAAGTTTTCATAGTTTATGGTTTGTGAAGCTGTTATTATTAGCTTTGTTGCTCAAATTTTTTCCAAAAAAGTTTTAGAAATTAATAACCCTTAAGTGTTTGATACTCGCAATATGCTCTGTGGTTTTCCTCAGCATCAGTAGAAATAACAACGGACTAACTGATATCTTTAGCTGGTACCCACCTGTTTGCTATAAAACTAACAGTCGCCTCCAATTTTTAGAGACTCAGTAGATATATAGGCCCCCTTTAAATTGAAAGTTTATGTCTGCTCAAGGAAATCTTTTCTGTGCCCTTGCAAATATTCACAAATTATTCTTTAAAAAATGTTCAATACACTGATGCAATTATAAGTGATTGAGTAGATACTTAGTATACTGTTGCTTGGGAATTTAGGTCAGTATCGGAATACAGACTTCTCAAATCCAATGTGAAACTCTATAGGTTGTATAAAATGGATTTAAATGTAAAACTGTCTCCCCAAAATAGATGAAACTTGATGAAACATGCCCTCACACATACCTAAAGAAAATACTTAAAGACAACTAGTTTAGTAATCTCTATAAGGGGTAGGGAACAGTAATTTGATAAACTGCATTATGTCAGAAAATTCCAGTCCTACTGCTGCAGCAATTGTAACTCTGATCTGATTTCAAAATTGGACGAGTAGAGTTTTTAAAACCTCAAGATATGAGATTCCAATTATACATGAAGATTCTTTATGGGTCCACTATTCTCCAAAAAGAAAAAGGCTTCTTCAAAGTATTTATGCGATTCTGACGTCAGAATAGTCATTGACATAAAGGTTTGAATTAAATTCAAGTTCTGTCAGCTTTCTATTGGCCTTAAATTGTGGAAATGTGGGAAATTCACCTTTGGGAAATTTGTTACACTGTGATTTAAAAATACATAGCTGAGGGGCACCTGGTGGCTCAGTTAGTCAAGTGTCCAACTTCAGCTCAGGTCATGATCTCATGGTTCGTGAGTTCGAGCCCCATGTCAGGCTCTGTGCTGACAGCTCGAAGCAGGGCTGGTTTTGGATTCTGCTTCAGATTCCCCTCTCTCTCTCTGCCCCTTCCTTGCTTGTGCGCTCTCTCTCTCTCTCTCTCTCTCTCTCTCAAAAGTAAATTAAACATTAAAAACATTTTTTAAATAAAAATAAAATAAAAATATTTAACTGAAATAAACAAGAAAGGTGGGGGATGGTAGAATTTGACTGGCAGGGTTCAATGAAAAATTTACCCAATGGCTTTCAGATGCTAGAGTTTCATTGAAGGAGACAGCTTTAGTCACATAAGATCCTGCCATATTTTGAGAGGTAAGCTACACAGTCAAGTCATTATCCTTATGTGTTATTTTCTGTTCTATCTTCACCAAACCTATCATCTCCTTGATAGTCTCTATGATGTTCTGGCTTTTATCAGAAAGATGTTTGAACTTCTTATTGTAAGTAATGACTACAACTGCATAAACTATGACTTGACAAATATAAAGCACTCCTTTGCAGTAATATCCCTAGTAAATCACTTAGTAATATCACTAAGTAAAGCTTCATCTTCCTTGAACCATACCCTGGATGAGATCACTCAGAACCACATGTCGGTCAAAGAGTACAAAATTGCAGTTATGTAGGATGAGTAAGTCTAAAGATCTGATGTATGGCATAATGATTATAATTAATAATGCTATATTATATGCTGGACATTGGTGAAGATAGTAAATTTTAGGTGCCTCATCGTCCACACAGAAAATGATAACTATGTAAGGAGATATATATGTTAATTAGCCTGACTGTAATCATCATTTCACTATGTATATGGTTATCAAAACATCTTGTACAGAATTGGACATTTATATATACTTTTTTAAAGGACACCTGGTCTGGATTCACCAAAGCTTCATGGACGCTCAGTCAAATTACAGGAAGACTGACCTCACATCAGTTACTCATCCCAAACTACGTGGCACAACTGTCTAGATCATACCCAACCATTCTTCAGCCTAACGCCATCAGGCATTTGTAGCTCATATTAAAAATTTGGGAAGTGTTTAAATCATGAGGTTGTAACTCTCATGAAAAGAATGAGTGCCCTCACAAAAGAGATCTCACAGATTTCCCTAGTCCCTTCCACCATATGAGGGGACAATAAGAAATTTGTAACCTGGAGGCAGAACCTCCCCCAGCCACGCTGGTCTTCTGATCTTGGACTTCCAGTCTCCAGACCTGTGAGAAATCAATTTCTATTGTTTATAATTTACCCAGTGGGTCCTATTTTGTTATTACAACCCAAATCGACTAAGACCCTTCCTTAGATTTTTTTTTTCTTTTTTTGAACAGCAAGATGATCTTAATCCCTTTTCTGGTGAAGAAGTTGAGAGCTACCAGCAGCCTTTCTCCTATCTTCACGGAAGGACATCATCTGAGGCAACACAGATGATATGGAGAGAGATATAGGCAGGCAAGATGGAAAAAGAGAGCTTTATCAGGGCTGGAGGTAGTGATCTAGCTTTAATGAAGTCTAGTTGCGTCTCTGCCTTTCTCAAGGGTTTAATTAGGTGAGTAAATAAATTGAGCTTTTTGACTAAACTGACCAAGTTAGATTTCTGTCACTTGAAAACAATAAATTCCAGACTAATCTGTTGTTTAATACATATTTTACTGTCCCCATTCTTACTAAGTTTCAAAAAGATTGACATATTAGATTTTCTAGAAATTACCTTCATTTTCCTCCTCCAAAAATTTTTGCATTGAAAATTTATTCTGATTTTTTCTCTTCATCTTCAGATATTTCCTTCTCTTTCCATAATTAAAAAAGCTAAGTTAACTTTTAAGTTATTGGACACATTCATTGATTTAATGATTTATTAATATTAATATTTTTAGTTAAAATATGTTACTAGTTATAATATTTGAATTACTTTTGTCATTTATTCCAAAAATCATATAAAGGAAGTATCTTTTTATAATGACACAGATGCTAGCCTTTGAAATTTAATACTTCTGTCTTAATGTTTAACTCCTGCCAAATTTCAAAAATAAAATGAAAATTTATCTGTGGTAATATAAAAATCCTAAGGCATTAGTGTGACATTTTAATGTATGATAATCTAATGGCCAAAGATTTAAAAATTTAATGAACCATTGAGATTTTTCAGAAGGAGAATTAACAGGAAAAATACACACAAAAAATAACAACAACATGTATAATACTGTAGGATATGGCCTTAGTATTCAGATTTTTTTTAAATTTAGAAATTATCCTATAAGGTAAGTTCTAGGTGGTGTTTTGATGGCCAGTAAGTTATAAAAAAGTGGGTTGTACTTCTGAAGTAAGAGAGAGGGCAAGGAAAAAAATCTAAAATTATTTCTTAGGAACAATAATAACATTAGTGTCAATCATTACAATGAACCAAAACTAGGACAAATTATGTCTCTAAAAATCTTGACATGCATTTAAAGAAACTAGATGATAAATAAAATCATTATTTAAAAGATTCTGTTATTGGGGGCCCCAGGTGGCTCAGTCAGTTAAGTGTCTGACTTAAGCTCACGTCATGATCTCATGGCTCATGAGTTCAAGCCCCAAGTTGGGCTCTGTGCTGACAGTTTGGAGCCTAGAGCCTGCTTCAAATTCTGTGTCTCTCTCTCTGTCCCTCCCCCACTCACCCTGGGTGTGTGTATGTCTCTCTCTCTCAAAAATAAATAAACGTTAAAAATTTTTTAGTAAATAAATAAATAAAAGACATTGTTATTTAAGCATTTTTAAACAGTGGCAGATATTCTTCAGGAAAAGTTTTACTTTCTTAATTCTATCTATAACTCTATTTTTGTAGGTACACCTTGACCTTAACACCCATGATATTTTAGTCATTTAAGTGCACAGTTTTCTGTCTCTCACATAACTTGCATTGACACTGTCCTACATAATAAACTAGGCTATGAGTAAAGATTTGCCAATGGCATGAAAACAAGTTACATTCCAATTTTACCCAATTTTAGGTAATTTTGAATTTGTACACATATCTACCACCCACCTACAGTTTTCTTTGCAGCCTAATCTATATTACCTTTTTTTTTAAAGAAAAAAAATCTTTTTAAATGTTGGTGCTTTAGCTTTAATTAAACGTATTCTATTTATCCAAAATTTGCACATTTGGAGTTTCTTCTTGTTATGAATAAAATAAAGGAGTCTCAATATATAAAAAAATTACACTTGCCTAAAATATTAAAGTACTTTCCCCCTAGACTTTAATTTTATTTATTTCATTATTTAGAGCATGCACGTGTAAACCCATGCCCCCATATGAGTGGGGGAAGGGCAGAGATAGGGAGAGAGAGAATCTTAAGCAGACTCCTCGCTCCATGCTCGGCACAGTATCAGATACAGGGTACATCAATCCTAGGCCCACAACCCAGGATCATGACCTGAGGCAAAATCAAGAGTCAGTCACTCAACTGAGCCACCAAGGTGCCCCAAATATCCCCCAGACTTTTAATGTATAATTCATGCATGCATATTTCACTAAGACTTTGATGGCAACCTACTTTTGGTACATAAATGTGCCCTACCACCTCTTCAAGTCACCCCATTAGGGGATAGAGAAGAAAGGTCATGAAGGGCCGGGGTCAAGAGTTATAGGTGGATTTATCCATCTGTGTTTTAAATATTTGTAATAATATGTCTCATTTGAAAGTTTAAAAGACAATTCTTCACATTGACATTAATATAGACACTTCATCAGCAGTTGGCCCATTCCCGTTTCACACTCCCTGTCTGGCACCTTAGAACTTTTCACTTTCATCAGTAACAGTTCCACGAGATCCCCATAAGGCATCCAAAAGTCGTACAGTCTTTTCTACCGGGACTCACTCTTTTATTATCAATATATATATTTATTTATTTTCACATGGAAATGGAGAGACTTTGGTCTATGTATATTAATGGGCCTATTTTGGGATTTTGATATTTATATGAGAAACTTAGATTATTCTTAATTCCTAGGCCTATCATCCTAGAATTTTAGTTCTTAACTGTGGGGAAATAGGACAGTGCTTGAAGTTAGAACTTGGATCGTGAGTCAGAAATGATCCTACTACCGCCCATCCACCTATTCTTCCCTCTGACATCCTCAGTTAAAAACATTACTCGCCTAATACATAAGCCCAATTTATAAAAAAAATACTAGCCAGCTTCCTAAAGTATTCTTCTTTGGGGAGCTACTAAACCTGATGAATAAGCCTAATTCATTTTTTTGCAGCTTTGTCTTTCCCCATTCCTACAGACTATACTAACAGAAGACAGAGGCCTAATCTAACTTAACATAAAATCCTCCAAGCTGCATTTGGTACTTGTGAGGATGGCTGCCAGAATAACAACAGCAACAAAGAAATGGCCTAATACAACAGAAGTTTGTTTCTTTCATTTAATGAGCCAATATAGAGGTTATTTTTTAACAGATAGCTTTTCTAAATGTCACCATTTCTTCTTTATGATAAACCATCAACCCCTTGTCCTGGAGTGACCTTTATATTCAGGTGAGAAGGGAAAAAGAGAAGGTAGAGAAAGCATATCTACATTTCAGTCATCAAGGCCCTAAAGTGATATGTCATTTCTTACAAGCCATACAGCCCTACCTAGAAGCTAGGGGATGTGGGGCAGAGTCTAGGAAATACAACCAGCAAAAATAACCCTATAATAAAAAGAGGCGCATTACATTTTTTTTAGAGGAGGCATATAATTGTTTCATGGATAGACTTCACCAAATAACAAAAAGTAACAGTTTTCATAAAGTACTTAAGAAATATCTGACAACAAATCACAACGGCATGATCCCTAGACTCATTTTCTTCCACATGATTATGAGTTACATACCTGTCAATGTTTAGTTTCGAGATGATCACCTACATCATGTAGCATAATTTCTACATTTTTTTTCTTACTAAAGCCCTCTGTGCTTCTGCTCCAATCTGAACTAGTTGTGCTGCGGCTTGATAGGAAGGCCACGCTTGGATTTCCCTTGGAAGCAGTCCTTGGACTACTTTCTTTAATGGAATTTCTGTTTCTTAGTCCTGGTTTACTGTTTGTGCTGCTGAAGCACATCTTCCAGAGCTCCCTAAATAGGTTGAAAAGGAAAACCTTTAAACCCTTCACATTTCAAACCTTTTATTTTATTTTCACACTCAATAATTTGGTCAATGATTAGACTCTAAATTAAAATGATTTTCACTGAGACAGTTGAAGAATGAATTGCTTCATTTCCTTCTAGCATCCATTATTATGTTTGAGGTCAAATGTTTTATGTGTGGCCCGTGGGAGATTTGGGTATCTTTATAGGCAGGACCGGCTACCTGGGCAGGTAACCAGCAGTCACATAGGGCCTCGTGCTTAGACAGCCTTATGCTTGGCTTAATGGTCTGCTTGGTTTAATTTATTTTTGAGAGAGAGAGAGAGCATGCACCAAGTAGGGGAGTGGGAGAGGCAGAGAGAGGGGGGACAGAGGACAGAGCATAGAACCCAATGTGGGGCTAGAATTCATGAACCATGAGAACATGACCTGAGCCTAAGATAGACACTTAACCAACTGAGCCACCCAGACATCATCACTGCATCCTTTAGACTCAGAGATATGTGTACCTTAATTATAGATGTTTTTATTATGTTATGTCACTGATCATTTATTACCCTACATTTTCTTTCGACTTCCTTCTTTGTGACTTGTATCAGTTAGTAGTTACACATACAGTCTTATCCTTTAAATTAGCATTTTCTTCCCTATTTTGTGTTTTTTCTTCATCTTCTTCTTCCTGGGAGATTTCACCAGGCCCCCTGGGAATCTTCTTTGGACTTTTCACTTTGGCTATTACATTTCTAATTTCTAAATATTATTATATTGTTGTTAGTTAGTATCCTTTCCATTGAGTCTCTTTCCATTTTTAAAAATGTAATATTGTCTCATCTCCTTAAGAAAAACAATTTTATTTATTTATTAGGGTTGTTTCTTAGTGTTTTTTTTCTATTTCCTGCACTATTTCTGTTTCTCTAGGGTTTCTTTTAGAATTCTTTCTTTTGGGTTTTCACTTTCAGGTTGGAGACTCTCCCTCAGATATTTCTTGATTCTTAAAATCTGTTTACATTTAAAAGTGAAACACATAAAAGTCAACAGTCCTTGTATTTCTGTAGGACTTGTTAACTTGAATGTCTCAAAGGATAGTAACAAGATTATGGCCACTTTTCCATTCGTGACTCAGAAAAAAAAGTATCTGGAAGTTTATTCTTTAGGATAGACCAAGGAGGAATTATCTGGTCTTCAATCTGATGGGCATTTGAGGACTAAACTACACAGTTTCCCTATGCAGATTTTTACCTAATCCCCTTGTGTTTAGTCCAGTGCCTCCCTTCAATTCTGTTTCTCTGATATCAATGATTCCAGAGCTCGTCTGGTAATATCTCTCTAGAAAAACACTTTCTTAATTCTATTACCTGAGAGTTGGCCAGGGAGGTTGAGCGAGGAAAGTTATAGCAAGAGGGAGAATGGATGTCCAATCACTCTGCATACAAACTTTCAAATGATCCCTCAGCTCCAACTACACCCCCAATCTCTGTGAGCCTGTGCTTCTCAGGGTTCTGCAAGGGAAGACTGCTTAGTACACAACACAAGAAAAGATCCTCTGCAGGTACAGCACAGTATACCTCAGTCCATCACATTACCTCAAATATCAATCTTCCATCTGCTTTTCACTCTTTCAAAAAATCCCTGAGATCTCTTTTCATCTCCCACTCCTGTTGTACTTCTCTGTAAAGTCTGTTTTATTTCTGTACTGTTATTTCAATAGCATTTCATAAAGTGGAGAAGATTGGTGTGTGTTCAATTTAGCAACTTGAACTGGAGCCCTCAATCATAACCTTTAATGGTTGGAATGAATCGTGATTGATCTTACCAATTCCAACTTCAGAAACTGTATTGCCTTATATTCACTATAATGAACGCTATCTCATGCATACATCCTTACACAGTTATTCCCTAAGAAAACAAAATATAGTGGCACTGTAGACTCAGGCTGTATGCATTGTTAAAATTGTTATATATATGTACATATACATATATGTATATATGTATATGTACATATATATATACATAAAAATTTATCTCAAATATCTTCTTTAAGAAGAAATGTCTATGGGTTGCCACTAAGCATGGAGTTGTTTAATGAATTAACAGGATAAGTGTTTTCTTTGCAATTACTGTCATAATTTTATCAAACAACTGTCCATTTTTATTGAGAGCATATACTTTATTTTCTGTGTACTGTTAATATAAATAATTACAAAAATTTATTGATGTTGTTCTATCTTTCAAATCCTGTAGAAAATCTCACTTGAGTATGACATATTATTCATTTAAAATAATTTGATTCTTGGTTGCTATAATTAAATTTGGACATTTGCATATTGGTCTGTAATGTGTTTAATTGGAAGCTATCTTTTATTAACTTTCCAGTCTTTTAAAGATTTAGTGAGGTACCTGGGAGGATCAGTTGGTTAAGCGGCCAACTCCAGCTCAGGTTATGGTCTCACAGTCTATGAGTTCAGGTGCCACATCAGGCTCTGTGCTGACAGATCAGAGCCTGGAGCCTGCATCGGATTCTGTGTCTCCCTCTCTCTCTGAACCTCCCCTGCTCATGCTTTGTGTCTCCCTCTTTCTCAAAAATAATACCATTAAAAAATTTTTTTAGTGACTTAGTATAAGAGCTATATTTTCCTTGTAAAAAGAATTAGAAAGTTTTCCTTCTTAGCTAGAGTTCTAACTTACGTTTGGAAGGCAATATGATATAACGATAAAATTTCTTATCTTGGAACTAAACAGCTTTATCTTTGAGTTCTGTCTATACTACTTACTGACCAGATAATTTCTCTGGGCCACATGTAAAACAGAATAATAATAATGACTAAATAAGACACTATTTATAAAATAGTAGCAGAAGAGTACAATAAATAGTATCTTTAATTATATATGTAGCAAAATCCATAAAAATATCCCCCTCTAAAACAATGCTATGATATTTTAGCAATAGAACTAAACATAAAAATGTAGCAAAATGTAATTATGTCATAGAATCTACCAATAATTAAATGTGAGCTTTTGCTCATTTTAAATGCTTTTAAAACAGCTAGGAACTACCTTAAGCATCAGAAATAAAAATATGGACTTCTTGGCAGGTGAAAATGTCTCAATAGATAAGCTTAAAGATTGAGACCCTTGACGGAAATTTCTGAGCTGAAAAATCATTAACAGAGACTTCTTTAAACTCAGAGAAGAATTAGAGTTGTACTTCCTATATTTTATCATGCCACAGGGTCACCTGGAAGACTCTTTGAAGCACAGAGTATCTGATTCAGCAAGTCTAGAGTGAGGCTAGATAATCTGCACATCTAACAAGTTCCCAGGTAATGTGGATGTTGATGTGGCTGGTTCAGTGACCACAGCTGGAAAATTACTGCTGTAGAGAAATCAGTCCTGCCATTCAAGAAAGCATCCCCTGAGACAAACTACCCACACTGGTCAAGGTTTACCAAAAATTGTATCTCTTCTGGTAATTACATTTTCATAGAGTGGTCAGGCGGGTACTAGCATCTCCATTTTGCACATGAAACACCATATGATTTTTTCCAAAATGCATCACTAACATCACCAATGAAAGCAATAGAACTTTGGCCTTCATCAAAAGAAACTTTCAGGAGGTAAGACGGTGGAGAAGTAGGGAGCTCCATACATTTCACTTGCCCCCATCTCTCAAACAGAGAAGGCCTGAGGCCATAGGAACCCATAGAGAATCCAGGAGTTTGGGAGGAAAAGGAGACAGAGTCTGCTGAGGAAACCTTATAGTGGCTACCTCAAGAAGCAAGCCAAAATACACGTGGTAGAGAGTCCCAAATACCACTACGAGTAGGGAAATAAAATAACCAAAGTCTCAACAAGAGAGACCAAGAGATACCATTCAAAGAACACTTCCTGAACAGACAGGCCCTGGACAGTCAAAGAGCCTTCTTTAATACAGCAGTACTCACAGGTGCAGAGTGCATAACAAGCTTTTAAAACTAACAAGAAACAGAAAGCTAACCAAATATACGGAATGGAAGAACTCTCCTGTAAAGAAATTCCAGGAAAAAATGACAGCTAAAGAACTGCTCAAAACAAATATAAGCAACATAACTGAACAAGAATTTAGAACAATAGTCATCAAATTAATCGCTGAGCTTGAAAAAGGCATGGAAGACATCAGAGAAACTATAGCTACAAAGACTATGGAGCTTAAAAATAGTTGTGATGAATTTAAAAAATGCTATAAATGAGATGCATAATAAAATGGAGGCGTCCAATGCACAGATTGAAGAGGCAGAGAGGAGAATAAGTGAATTAGAAGACACGATTATAGAAAAAGAGGAAGCCGAGAAAAAGAGAGATAAACTGATCCAGTAACAAGAAAGGAGAGTTCTAGAGCTGAGTGATACAATCAAACGCAAGAATATACCTATCATAGGAATTCCAGAAGAGGAAGAGAGAGGGAATGTCACTGAAGGAGGCCTTGAACAAATTATAGCAGAGAACTTCTCCAATCTGGGGAAGAAAACAGACATTGAAATCCAAGAGACACAGAGAACTCCCCTCAGATGTAGCTTGAATCAATCTTCTGCACTACATATCATCGTGAAACTGGCAAAATATAAGGACAAAGAGAGAATTCTGAAAGCGGCTAGGGATAAAAGGGCCCTAACATACAAAGGCAAACCTATCACCGTGGTGACAGACCTATCTACTGAAACGTGGCAGGCCAGAAAGGAATGGCAGGAGATCTTCAATGTGCTGAACAGAAAATATGCAGCCAAGAATCCTCTATCCAGCAAGCCTGTCATTCAGAATAGAAGGAGAGATAAAAGTCTTCCCAAATATACAAATATTGAAAGAATTTGTCACCACTAAAACAGCCCTACAAGAAATCCTAAGGGAGACTCTATGAGGAAAATGTTGCAAGGAATGCAAGATACCAGAGACACCACCACAAGCAGGAATCCGACAAAGAACACAATGACTCTAAACCCATATTTTTCAATGATAACACTGAATGTAAATGGACTAAATGCTCCAATCAAAAGACATAGGGTAGCAGAATGGATAAAAAAACAAAATCCATCTATTTGCTGTCTACAAGAAACTCGTTTTAGACCTGAGGACACCTTCAGATTGAAAGTAAGGGGATGGAGAAATATATATCATGCTGCTGGAAGTCAAAAGAAAGCTGGAGTAGTTATGTCAGACAAACAGGACTTTAAAGAAGAGGCAGTAACAAGGGATGAAGAAGGGCATTATATAATAATTACAGGGTCTATCCATCAGAAAGAGCTAACAATTATACATGTGTATGTACCAAATACAGAAGCAACAAAATACATAAAACAATTAATCATAAACAGAAACAATCTTATGTATAAGAATGTGCTAACAGCAGGAGACATTAATACTTCACTTACAGCAATGGATAGATCAACTAGACAGAAAAATCACTAAAGAAACAATGGACTTGAATGACACATTGGACCAGATGAATTTGAAAGATTTATTATTTATTTTCGCAGCTTCATATTTAATTATTTATTGAACCAAGGTTACAAAGAAGAATAGATAGGGTAACATACTTGTTAGTAACACTTAGCTCCTTTAACATTGCGAAATTTTAACTTCCTTTTTTTTAGAAATATTTTATTTTATTTTATTTTTCTTAAATAGTTATTGCCAAGCTGGTTTCCATATAACACACAGTGCTCATCCCAACAAGTGCCCTCCTCCATGCCCATCACTCCCCTTCCCCTCTCCTCCACCCCTAGCAGCCCTCAGTTTGTTCTCAGCATTCAAGAGTCTCTCATGGTTTGCCTCCCTTGCTCTCCCCAACTATTTTTCCCCTTCTTCTCAGATATATTTAGAACTCTACATCCTGATGCCATGGAATTCACTTTCTTCTCAAGTGTGCATGGCACATTCTCCAAATTAGATCACATACTGGGACATGAAGCAGCCCTCAATAAATATAAAAGAATATAGATCAACGATGCACAGTTTCAGATCACAATGCTATGAAACTTGAAATAAACCACAGGAAAAAGTCTGGAAAACATCCAAAAATAAGGAGGTTAAAGAACACCCTACTAAAGAAGGAATGGACCAATCAGGCAATTAGAGAAGAAATTTAAAAACATATGGAAACAAATGAAAATGAAAATACAACAATTCAAACTCTATGGGATGCTGCAAAGACAGTCCTAAGAGCTAAGTACATTGCACTCCAAGCCTATTTCAAGGAATTAGAAAAAGCACAAGTATAAAATCTAATAGTGCACCTAAAGGAACTAGAACTAGGAGAGCAACAAGAGCACCCAAATCCAGTAGGAGAAGAGATATAATAAAAATCAGGGTAGAAATAAACAATATAGAATCCAAAAAAACAAATGAACAGATCAATGAAATCAAGAGTTGGTTTTTTGAAAAAATAAACAAAATAGACAAACCTCTAGGCAGGCTTCTCAAAAAGAAAAGAGAGCACCCAAATAGACAAAATCATGAATGAAAATGGACTTATTATAACCAACTGCTCAGAAATATAAGCAATTGTCAGGGAATATTTTGAAAAATTATATGCCAACAAACTGGACAACTTAGAAGAAATGGACAAATTCCTAAACACACACCCACAACCAAAATTCACATGGACAGTGATAGAAAATCTGAACAAACCCATAACTAGTGAGGAAATTGAATCAGTTATCAAAAATCTCCCAACAAATAAGAGCCCAGGGCCAGATGGCTTCCCTGGGGAATTCTACCAGACATTTAAAACAGAATTAATACCCATTCTTCTCAAACTATTCCAAAAAATAAAAATCGAAGGAAAACTTCCAGACTCGTTTAATGAAGCCAGCATCACTTTGATTCCCAAGCCAGACAGAGACCCAGCNTGGACAGTGATAGAAAATCTGAACAAACCCATAACTAGTGAGGAAATTGAATCAGTTATCAAAAATCTCCCAACAAATNCTGTGATACATCACATCAACAAAAGAAAAGATAGAAACCATATGATCCTGTCGATAGATGCAGAAAAAGCTTTTGACAAAATACAGCATTCCTTCTTAATAAAGACCTTCGAGAAAGTAGGGATAGACGGAACTTATTTAAACATCATAAAAGCCATCTATGAGAAGCCCTCAGCTAACATCATCCTCAACGGGGAAAAACTGAGAGCTTTCCCCCTGAGATCTGGAACACGACAGGGATGTCCACTCTCACCACTGTTGTTTAACATAGTGCTGGAAGTCCTAGCAGCAGCCATCAGACAACAAAAGGAAATAAAAGGCAATAGAATTGGCAAAGAAGAAGTCAAACTTTCACTCTTCGCAGACGACATGATACTCTACATCGCAAACCCGACAGACTCCACCAGAAGCCTACTAGAACTGATTCATGAATTCAGCAAAGTTTCAACATACAAAATCAACATACAGAAATCGGTTGCATTTTTATACACCGATAATGAAGCAACAGAAAGAGAAATCAAGAAACTATCCCATTCACAATTGCACCAAAACCCATAAAATACCTAGGAATGAGCCTAACCAAAAATATAAGAGATCTGTATGATGAAAACTATAGAAAACTTATGAAGGAAATTGAAGAAGATACAAAGAAATGGAAAGACATTCCATACTCATGGATCAAAAGAGTAAATATTGTTGAAATGTCACTACTGCTCAATGCAATCTACACCTTCAATGCAATGCCCGTCAAAATTGCACCAGCATTCTTCTCAAATCTAGAACAAACTATCCTAAAATTTGTATGGAACCACAAAAGACCCCGAATAGCCAAAGTAATATGAAGAAGAAAACCAAAACAGGAGGCATCACTATCCCAGACGTTAGCCTCTACTACAAAGCTGTCATCATCAAGAGAGTATGGTATTGGCACAAAATAAAGACACATAGACCAATGGAATAGAATTGAGAACTCAGAATTGGACCCACAAAAGTATGGCCGACTAATCTTTGACAAAGGGGGAAAGAGTATCCAATGGAAAAAAGATAGCCTCTTTAACAGATGGTGCTGGGAGAACTGGACAGCAACATGCAGAAGAATGAAACCAGATCACTTTCTCACACCATACACAAAAATAAACTCAAAATGGATAAAGGAACTGAATGTGAGACAGGAAACCATCAAAACCCTAGAGGACAAAGCAAGAAACAACCTCCTTGACCTCAACCACAGCAATTTCTTTCTTGACACATCCCCAAAGGGAAGGGAATCAAGAGCAAAAATGAACTATTGGGGACTAACCAATATAAAAGTCTTCTGCACGGCAAGGGAAACAATCCATAAAACTAATAGGCAACTGACAGAATGGGAAAAGATAGTTGCAAATGACCTATCAGATAAAGGGTCAGTATCCAAAATCTATAAGGACCTCACCAAACTCCACGCACAAAAATAAATAATCCAGTGAAGGAATGGGCAGAAGACATGGACACACACTTCTCCAAAGAGGACATCCAGATGGCCAACAGACACAAGAAACGATGCTCTGCGTCTCTCATCATCACAGAAATACACATTGAAACCACACTGAGATCCCACCTCACGCTGGTCAGAGTGGCTAAAATGAGCAAATCAGGAGACTATAGATGCTGGCAAGGACATGGAGAAATGGGCACCCTCCACACTGTTGATGGGAATATAAAATGGTGCAGCCCCTCTGGAAAACAGTGTGGAGGTTCCTCAAAGAGTTAACAGTAGAATCCTCTATGACCCAGCAACAGCACTGGTAGAAATTTACTCAAGGTATACAGGAGTGCTGATGTACAGGGGCACATGCATCCCAATGTTCATAGCAGCACTCTCAACAATAGCCAAAACATGGAGCCTAAATGTCTATCAACTGACGAATGGATCAAGAAGATGTGGTTTATCTATACAATGGAATACTACATAGCAATGAGAAGGAATGGAATCTGGCCATTTGTAGGAATGTGGATGGAACTTGAGGGTGTTAAGCTCAGTGAAATAAGTCAGGCAGAGAAGGACAGTTTCCATATGTTTCCACGTATAGGTGGATTAGGAGGAACTTAATGGAAGACAATGGGGGAGAAGAAGGGGAAAATAGTTGGGGAGAGGGAGGGGGGCAAACCATGAGAGACTCTTGAATGCTGAGAACAAACTGAGGGCTGATGGGGTGGGGAAGAGGTGATGGTCATGGAGGAGGGCACTTGTGGGGATGAGCACTGGGTATTATATGGAAACCAACTTGACAATAAACTATTTAAAAAAAAAAAGAAAGAAAGAAAGTTTCAGGCTTCTGAAGCCCTTTAAAACTAAAAACTCCATCGTGTATTTCAGCTACCATTATTAATGGTGAAATCTTTTACTATCCGAGAATTTATCTTTTTATTTACTACAAATCTGTGTGTTTTTATATAAGTCAAGGAAAATAGACAAAATAGAGATTTTTTTAAAAAAAATACTATTGTAAGCCTCTTGAAAGCAGGGACAGTATTTCTGAATCACCAGCACGTAGTTGCATATCTGCCTTAAAATAAAAACTTAGTCTTTTTAAATAAACAGTAAAAGTCTATATTTGTTTGGGATTATTTACGTCTCCTTTATTTTTGTGATATTTCCAATTCTATAATGAGATAATTCAAGGTGAGACCTATTTGGAATGCCAAGGAAATAAATTTATTCTGGCATGTCATCTGAGGAAAACTTACAACATCTAGAAGAATTTATTTTAAAAACCCAAGAAAGGTCATTTTTGTAAAACAAAACAAAACAAAACAAAACAAAACTATTTTAAAAAACTATAAATGTAGCCAGAAATTGATTCCAAGAACAAATGTTTTAAAAATCCACCTGACCTTTGTTTCCTCTCCAATTAATGTGTGCCAAACCAAGGCACAAAATTATAAAGTTTATTTAAAGGCATTGGTAATACTCTAAAAGGATGTCAAGAAAACTCCAAATTTCTAATAAGGTGTTTATCAGAACATATTATTTTCTAAAATGTAAACTGGATGGTTTATTATAAAATATTTCTAGAGCATAATTCTTATACTGCATTTAAAAGAATAAATTTCTATTTCAAAATCCTGTTGTCATAAAATGAAAAAACATGCTCAAGCTTGTTAGCAAAAGACATTCATCTGTGAAGAGTCATCCATCCAAAATGGTTGATAACATAAGCAATAAGACCATGGTCTAAGGGGCTAATCGTTTTATATGAACAGAAACCACAAAGATACAACTAAAATACATCACATAAGTGGAAGAGTCATGTAATCTGTATCCTGCCAATATAATTTCTCAAGAACTAGTAGCGTTCTGGTAGAACTAGTCAGCAAACCTTGAATTTAATTAGGTGTGGAGCAGGTCACTAACAAAAAAATTTAGCCAAGTAATTAAGGTCATTCACAAACAAAAGCTCTCTGTCCATAAAGGACACTTTTATAAGAGAAAATTATTGCAATGCTACTACACATTTCAGTATTTATCACTGGTGTTTTACACCAATATAAACTGCAAGTTTCCTAAAAAAGAATAAAGCATGTAACATTTCCCAAACTTATTTGGCCATTGTACTAGTTTCTTATTGCTGCTATTAACAAATTACCACAAACTTAGTGGCTTTGAACAACACAAATTTATTGTTTTACAGTTCTGGAGTCCAAAATGTGTCATAAGGGCTGTGTTTCTTCTGAAAGATCAAGGGGAAAATGCATTTTGTTACCTTTTATAGGTTCTAGAGGCTACCTGCATTCACTGGCTTGTGGCCCTACCCTCCATCTTCAAAGCCAGCCATGCAGCACCTTCCAATCTTTCCCTCTGTCCTTCTGCTTTCACTGTCACATCTCTGGCTCTGATCCTCCTGTCTCTCTCTTACAAGAACATTTGTAATTACACTGGACTCACCCATATAATCAGAATAATCTCCCCATCTCTTAATCACATGTACAAAATCCCTTTAGCTATCTATGTAAGGTAACATTTTCATATATTCCAGGGATTAGGATGCAGTCATCTTAAGAAAACTATTATTTACCCAACACCCAAAGTGTTTTTATAAGAAGATGGACAAGGTTCCAGACTCTGGAAGCAGAGGTGAGAAAATGAAGAATAAGCTGTATGCAAATACCAATTTGTTGTGGAAAAACTATAATTGCTGTAATCCTGTGGCTTGTGACTTGAACCAGTTGTGTCAAAATGAATAGTCCAATGAGGCAAGGAAAAGCACTAGGGCACTAGGACCCTGTCTTGGCATGCCTCCAGATTTCTTAAATGCTATGTTAAATGTTCCTTAAGATGATCAGAGAATTTATGCAAAAGTGTAATAAAGGAACAAAAGATAAATGTGAGTGCTATGACCTGTTGGATTAAGGGAATTTATATGTTTAATGAGGATGTGCCATGGTGCATGGTAATGAGGAATAATTAGAAGATGGGATTTGGAAAGTTCATAAGGTCATGTAAGGTTGATGTGATTTGGGTATCTTATGTTGCTAAAAGCATACTCCCTTGGCTAAGCCAAGACACAAACACACACACACACACACACACACACACACACACACAGTAAAATCCAGTTTCAATTAAAAGGCAGCACAGTGTATAGTGATTACTTGTCCATGATCCAAGGCCAGGTTCCCATGTAAAATTGTAACTCTACCACCTTAACTGCTCTTTACCTCTATAGAACAGTTTCCTCACCTGTAAAATGAGAAATATCTATGCCATATTATTGGTAAAGATTAAGTACATTACATAGCTTGAGCTCAATACATTTTCTCTATTGTTCTTACAATTGCTCTGGTTTCTGAGGAAGAAAGTGAAAGGCAACAATGACAGAAAAAGATGGCCCAGAGCTAAGCCCAAACGTGTCTTCTCCTGACCTTATCTTCTGTAACAACAACAAAAATAGATAAATGTGTAGTTATACACATTCTAGAATGGTGAGATGAAATAAAGAATAATTCTTCTCCAACAATCTTAACTAATTATGTGAAATCACTGTTCTCCCTACATCCATTAATAGAATATAAAGGTCTTGAAAAGGTAAATTTCCTTTCATGTGACTCACAAGCATTGGAACATTTTGGAATAAGCTTGGGACATTAAAGAATACTGCTTCCTGGGTCTCACTCCCAGCCATTATTACTTACTTGTTCTGGGGACATCTTTGGCATTGATGTCTATACACGCTCCTTTGGTGATTTTAATGTGCAGCAGTTTGGGAACTGCTCCTCTCGCTAGTTAAAGACTTACAACTACTGAAGAAACACTGAGTTTGCCATGGAGCAATGTGCTTCAGGTCTGCACTTTATTATTTTTGAATTTATATTAGTGTCTCATTCTTAGAGTGGCTATCTAGTATACTGAATCATGTTAAATTACTGGATATTAAACTGCTTTGGCCTATAAAAATGGTAACTTCATTTGCAGTGATTCTGAATAGTGTTTTTGCAGAACAGCTTTTGTCCTAAACAAACTAATGTCCATTAATAAAAAAAATCAATAAAGAAAACATACAACAGAATATTATTCATAAAAAGTAAAGAAATCCTGCCATATGCTACAACATGGATTAGCTTTGAGGATAATATAAGTGAAATAAGCCAATCACAGAAGGATAGATACTATATGATTAAACTTGCATGGTTATCTAATAAAGTTAAACTCATAGTAATAGAAAGTAGAATGGTGGTTTCCAGGGGCTGGGAAGAGGAAGGAATGGAGAGTTGCTCTTTAATGTTTGTAGAGTTTCAATCATGCAAGACAAAAAAAATTCTAGAGATCTGCTACAGAAAATTGTGCATATGCGGTATGTGGGTTGGAGCCCCACGTCGGGCTCTGTGCTGACAGTGTGGAGACTGCTTGGGATTCTCTCTCTCTTCCTCACTCTCTGCCCATCCCCTGCTCACGCTATCTCTGCCTCTCTCAAAATAAACAACTAAACTTAAAATTTTTTGAATAAAATAAAATAAAATTGTGCTTATAGTTAACAATATGGTACTGCACACTTAAAATTTAAGAGGGTAGATTTCATATGTACTTTTTACCACAATAAAAACGTGCTGTGTAATAAAAACTAGATTTGCCAGAAAATACAGTACTTCTGCCACTTCTTCTGCCTATAACATCTTCACTTTGAATTCCATCTATAAAAATCTTATCAAATCTTGAAATCCTAGATCCAATGCTACATTCTCCATCAGTGCCTTATGTTGCAGAATGTCATTAGCTTTGCCCATGGAGATAAGATCCCAGCGAGGTGGCAGTGACAAGAAGAAAGGACATGGGCTGCCTCTAGAGAATCATCAAAGACTTTAGTGAAAAATCTGTTCAGAAAACTAATGAGTGAGAAACAGTAGGGAATAGAGCCCTTGTGAGAATGGGAGCAGGAAGTGGAAATAAGGACATTGAATTTCCAAAAATTGTATAATAACAAAGTGCAAGGACAGGTGCAGTGGGAGAGGTGGGAAGCATAGCCCCAAGCAACACTGCAGAGCAGGAGCATCTCAGTGACAGCATTGAGATTAGCTGAAAATAGAATGAGGTGTGCATGTTGGGAAAGTTTGGTAAAAGCATAATATTGCTGTGAGCAATTAGATGTTCAAATTAAATTATGCTTACTGCCATTATATTTATATCCAATTCAAATTGTATGTAATTAAAGGAACTAGCACAAGAGATTGGCATAAGCTGTTTTCTTAGCTTCCTTCTTGGCACACATTATTGAAAGAAACAAGTAGAAAGTGAACTAAGAAAACAGGGCCACCAGTCCCTATTTGTGCCTGATCCCTGGAGGTCCTTATATAACAAAGAAAAATAAGTGTGAGGGTCTACAGCACACTCAAAAAGAGGAATATCTTGGGGCACGTGGCTGGCTCAGTTGGTTAAGCCTCTGACTTTGGCTCAGGTAATGATCTCATGCTTCATAAGTTCAAGCCCCGCATCAGGCTGTATGCTGACAGCTAGCTCCGAGCCTGGAGCCTGTCTTCAGATTCTGTATCTCCCTCTCTATCTGACCCTCCCCTGCTCACATAGTCTGTCTGTCTGTCTGTCTGTCTGTCTGTCTCTCTCTCTCTCTCTCTCTCTGTCTCTCTCAAAAATAAATTTAAAAAATTAACATTTTTTTTTAAAAAAGAGGAATATCTCACGTGGAGGCAAAGAGGGATAGTTTTTATAGATTCCCATCACCACCAGATTTTAGCCCTGCTCCCCAAGTTCAAGGGTGTCCCTCTCCTGAATCAGAGAAGAGCAAGCATGACTGCAGTGTTCATGTCCTCAGTATTCTAGGCTTGAGAAAGACACAAAGACAACTTTTATATTACTAACCTTAATTATAGGTGATCATACGTCTAACTCAAACACATTTCTACTTTTTCTATATTTGTTGCCAAATTGTAAATGGGCTTTGATTGAGGCATCCTGGGACCTCAACACTACCAGCTACAGAGAAAAGAGAACCAAGACCAGAACAGGTAGAGGAAAACCAATCTGAGAGCACAGCTGGTCCTGTGGGGTAGTAGGTTCCATTATGACATGTGGTGATACAGTAGGTAAAGGTGATGGAGGTTATACACATTAGAAGCAGATCACACACAGATCACAACTGCCATGGGGACAAGACAGAAGTTCAGTGTGTGGATATATTCTATGCCACGTCAGTAGTTTAGTCATGCAAGGTGGTTAGAACATGAGCAGATACCTGGTGACCAATTTGGAGTGTATAAAGGACCATACTTCCTGGGAAAAGAGGTTTATTAGAGATAGGTTGGATATTGAGATGTTCTCCAAGACTCAGTGGGAAATAGCCGTAGAAGTTAAAGGAAGGCAGAATCTCCAATTGAGGACACTGGCACTTGTGTTTTGAGTACATTTGTGCCAGGAGTCATCAAAAGTATACTGGATTTGGGGTCTGAACCTGTGTCTGCCTACATGCTGCCTGCTTTTGTCAAGAGGATATCAAGGACTAAAACATCATAGACTGCTGGAACTAGGAATTGGTAACTGCAAGTAAAAACACTAAAACCATAGTTAGCTTCATATAATAATCACCTTATGTGCTTAATATATTTTCAATACTAGACAGTAAACACCTTGAGGGCATGGATGATGCCTAATTTGTATTGAATCCATGGAGATATATGTGCTTACTATAAAATTGGAAGATTAAAGGACAAAAAATTGTGGGAGTTCCTCTACAATAATAGCCAGGGCTTCCGGATGAATTTATATATGATTCCATTCTGCATACACATTTCTTCTTGAATTATAATTGGTACATCACTGCCATCTGGCATTTCATGGCTAAGCAAAGCACCTTTTCCGGAAAGTAAAAAAGTCAGTGGTAATAAATAGCAGCTTGTGTCCACTGTGGTGCAATAACTTAGTTTGTGGGCATTAATTCATTGCCTTTAAATGGAAAAAAAAAGTTAAATATAAGCATTAAAAAATAACATCTATCATGATGCATAAAATGCCAAGCAGAGGAATGGGTGTGACAATGTATAGAGTTTATTCAGGGAATGATGACTCCAGTTTGGCTTTGTTTTTCAAATGCATTCAACTCTTTTCCACCAATGCAACTTTGCTCGTGCAGCTCCTTGCTGCCTCAAGTCCCTCCCACTAACATTATTGTTGAAAATTCTGTCCATACTTCAGGCCTCGATCAAATGGTATCTCTTACATGAAGGTTTTTTCTGATCCCCAGATCTGTGAGTGGCATCTCATTCCCTTTTTGTTGACATTGATCCTTATCCATTTGTCAAAATATCAGTGGCCCCTGGTCTCAATATTTGGGTCTCTTCTCTTTTCTACCCATGCCATCATTGGTAAGTGATATCATCCAGTCACAGGATGATATCTCATCCATAATTATTGAATCTCCGTTTCTTTTCCCCAGCCTTGAACTCTCCTTGATGTACTCCACTGCCTAGTATATATCTATACTCGTATATCAACAGAAATCTCAAGTTTAAGTGTGCAAAACAGAACTTTCAATATTGTCCTCCCAAATCATTCTCCTCCATTCCTCTAGACAAGAGTTATTTTGATTTTTCTTTTTCTCTCAAACCATATATCCAATATACTCTGAGCAAATCTCCTCAGCTGCATCTTTCAAATGAAGAGAATAACACTTACATTTCCATGACCACCAGAGCCTGAGTCACCATTGTCTCTAGCCTGGACCTCTGCCAGAGCCTCCTTGCAGGTTTTTCCAATTCCACTCCTTCTCCATTCTTTCTCCATAGGGCAGCTGGAATATTTTTTTCAGAATTTAATGTACATAATTTGGTACTCATGCTTAGGACATACGAGTGAATTTCATCACACTTAAAACCAAAAACCTAAGTCCTTTCTAGCAACTGTAAAGCCTTGTATTCTTCTCCTCCAGGACTGTCTTCCAAACACCTTCCCCTGCAACTCACTTATCTCTCCATGAACTTACCTCCTTGCTGCTCTTTGAACATCAGGATTTACTGTAACTTTGGGCCCTTTCATTTGTTTTTCCTCTTACTGAAATGTCCTTCTCCTATATCTTCCTATGGTGGACTCCCTCACTTCATTAGGTCTCTGTCACATGCATCATCTTTTTTATTTATTTATTTATTTAGTTTATTTATTTCTTTTGAGAGAGAGAGAGAAAGACAGCACAAACAGGAGAAGAGCAGGAGAGGAGGAGAGAGAATCCCAAGCAGGCCTTGTACTATCAGCACAAAGCCCTACATGGGGCTGAACCTCACAAACCATGAGATCATAATCTGAGCTAAAACCAAGAGTTAGACACTTAACCAACTGAACCACTGAGGTGCCCCACATGCCTTATCTTCTAAGAAGCCTTTCATGACTTCACATTCTAAAAGAACTGCCCCAAGCCTTTTGTCACTTTTTAATATCCTTATCCTAGTTTGTCTCCATATAATTTATCTCCCTTTGGAAACATACTTCTTATTTATTTATTTGTTTGTTTATTTATTTATTTATTTATTTATTTGCTATCTTCATAACCCCTTTGGTATGTTAGCTCCATTAAGATAAGACTTCTGCTTTGATGTTAATATCCTAACATCCAGAATAATGACAGGCACAGAGTGAGAATTCAATACATATTTGTTATATAGCATTTTCTTTGAAACCTATATAAAGTATTTTTATTCCTTGTAGTCATTTAAGTATGTATTTAATCTTCCCTGGAATACTATAAGCTTCTTGAGGGCCAGAAATGTGTCTATCTATGTATCCTGAATGGAATCAAGCATACGGCTTTGATTTCATGATACAGAATAAATATATTTTTACAAAATTTATTAAGGAAAAACAGAGATAGTACTTGGGAGTTGAGCATTTCAAGCTAAGAAGGTTGAAACCTGAGAGGTAGTCACTAGGGAGTGATTTTAATAGGTTCTAGGAGAAAGATATGGTTACTCAATACTTCTGCTGAGGAACCCATCCCCTTAAAAACTATGGAAAATAACTAAAATACTTGAGCAATCAGTTATTCTATGAATCCTGTGATATAGAAAGAATTGGAGGTGAAGGAAATGTACAGATAAAAGGTCAATTTAGAGAACTTTACAACAGGCTAGGTGAAAAGTCATGAAACTCAAATGCGGCATGCCCATGAGTCAGAAAGAAAGAGAAAACCACAAGAGGCCCTTTGGAAGGTTACTTGACACTGATACTGGATCATCTTGGTCATACTTCAGAGGTGAAAGACAGGAAAACAAGAGCATTAAAACAACTTTAAAATTTGTACCTAGATAACAGAGAGGACAATTATGTCAATATGAATTAAAAAGTTAGGAAGTGTAGTGCCTGGATGGCTCAGTTGGTTAAGCTTCTGACTCTTGATTTGTCTTAGGTCATAATTTCATGGTTTGTGACTTCGAGCCTGACATCAGGTTCTGACAGCATGAAGCCTGCTTGGGATTCTCTCACTCCCTGTTTCTCTGCCTCTTCCCTGCTCTCTCCCTCTCTCTCAAAAATAAATACATAAATTTTAAAAAATGTTATGAGGAAGCAATAATATAAGGAGAAGAATTAATGTAGTCAGGCATTTTGGATCAGAAAAAAATGAAGGGTGGGGGTAAAAGCTTAAAGACAAAAATGGGAAGAAATTCAAACATGATTATTGTGCAAGGACTAAAATTCTACTTTTTAAATTATGATCTATGTCTAAGATGCTGCAACTAAAGAGAGAATATGGGTGGTCATTGATCCCAACTTCTAAAGCTGGAAGAGATGAAAAACAGTGCCATGAGATAAATGAAACCCTTTATGATCGCTATATTGTATCTTGCATAAAAAGCCTAAACGAAATGGTTTTACAAAAAAAAAGAATAATCTATCACAGTGTGTTGGACTTCAGTATAATTGAATCTTGCAGTATCAACATTCTGCTGTTAAAAAGGAACTATAACCTAGCGTCTGGGTGGCTCAGTCCAACTCTTGGTTTTGGCTTAGATTATGATCTCACGGTTTGTGAGTTTGAGCCCCATATTGGGCACTGCACTGATGGTATGGAACCTGTTTGGGATTCTCTCTCTCCCTCTCTCTCTGTCCCTCCACTGCTCATGCTTTCTCTCTCTCTCTCAAAATAAATAAACATAAAAACAAAACAAAACTGATTAAAAAATTTAAATATAAAAAAAGAACTATGACCTATGTCATACTAAATTCTGAAATTCTTCTCTTGAAAAAGAAAATGAAAAACAAAACACTTCCATGTTCTAGAAGGAGATAAAGAGAACCACATTAATTTTAATGTCATTAAAATAAAATCTAGGATATATGAGTTGTCAGGCTTATGTGATAACATGAAAACACATCTAAAATTTAAAAACAAAAAAAAATGTTGGGGCACCTGGTTGGCTCAGTCAGTTGAGCATCTGACTCTTGATTTCAGTTAAGGTCATGGTCTCAGGGTTGTGGGATCGAGCTCCACATCAGGCTCTACACTGAGTTTAGAGCCTGCTTAAGATTCCCTCTTCCTCTCCTTCTGCCCCTCTCCCTTGTTTGTTCTCTCTCCCTCTCTGTAAAAAATGAAAGATTAAATTAAAAATAAAATGTCAAAGTTCCCCATGAATATGCATTTATATAAATAAATTTAAAGTCCACAAAAAGAACATGGGTTTTTTGAGAATGAGAATTCATTTAAGTTAATGTTATCAGAGAGATTTCATTAGTGATTCGGTATGTCTTAGCTTTGCCAAACATTACCAAGCTCCCAACTGTCTCCTTAGAGCTTCAATGAACAGCCTTTGTGATGCAGTTATCAACTTTTGTCTGATATAAGTTCCATTCTATTGCTGACTCTTCTATAATATCATTCTCTAGGTAAAGTCAATGTAACAGAGCACGTGTGTCTTTATTTTTGTTAAATCTCGGGCGTTTTGAAAAGTAATAATTTTACATTTGTGGTTTTATTACACATTTTCAGTGGTCTTGGATATCTATTGGTGTGTCTATTGTGTGAAGTAATCTGTTCATATCGAATCTATTGCTTCCACTTCAGTCTCAAAAATTTGTTCAATATTTTCACTTCCAGGTAAAGTTTTTGACAGAACTGTGTCTTAGATAAATTTTGCTTTTCTAATTTTTTTCACATTTTAGTGCCCTTCTAATGTGAACATTTTGTTGCATATCAATTGCCCATGTCCACACTCTTTGGAGGACATTTAAATATGCTTGGCCTGCACCCACAGGCTGTAAATGAATTTACATCACATGCTTTGAAGGATGCCTGCACTTTTACCCAGAAATTTCTCTGATCTCCACTTACTTTTTCATCTGTCAATAATCTCCCTCCATTTTCCCAAACTTACCTTCAATGTTAAGGTAAGTACCTTCTTACTCTGGCAAACCCCCTTGCCTGAGAAAAAATTTCCAAAGGTGCTCCATCTGGTTAATACATATAGCAAAAACCATTCTGATAGTTTGAAATTGTAACTAGCCATGTATGCCATTGTAGCTAACACACATTACTTTCTGTGAGATTCCAATAACTCCAAACTAATCCTTTATTATAACTTATAAATTCTGAGCATTATGGAATTGTATAATGAGTAGTGTGTAATTGTTAGATTGCCATGTTTTTCATCATAATCCTCTCAATCAAGCTATATCAGGTTACTGTCCATTGCACCTGAAAGATATCTTTGAACATCAAGAAGAGGGAACACATTATAAGAATCAATACAAATAGAGAATTGAGAGAAACCAGCAAAAATGTTATCTTCATAACTCTGCTACCATACTTCATAAAGCTATCAATGGAAGGTTAGCAGGTCATTAATTTTCATAGAGTGTCCTTTTACAGTGGCATATACTCCAAACCAACATAGTGTCACCTGTTCTATTTTTCTCCCTTGGTAGGTAAATCTGGGAAGCATAAAACTCTTTCCACAATATTTTTAGTGATTCATAAGCAGGAAAGTGATCACAAAAATTACTAAATTAATTTTTTTTCAGATCCATCACTCAGAAACAGTTTATAGACTTAAACTAGGTATTAGAAGTTCCTGAAGAAAGTTATAGGTTCTCAATATAGCTTGAGCAACAGAAGAGGAGTTGTAATGAAAGTCATCCTTCAATGTGGCCACCTCTTACCAAGTCCCATGAACACAATAATAGGTGACATTAGTTTACACAGTCAGGTATAAATGTCTCTGCTATACAGGCAAATGAAACCATCCCTGTGACCTGAATATGGTCTCACCTGCATTATACAATCAGAGAACATGCTGATAATAGCAGCAAAAAAACAGTTTCTCTCCCACCTGCCAAGGGAAAAAAAAAACCCAAACCAAACACTGTTCTTGGCACCCCCAGGAGCCATATTGTAACTCGATCATCTGTGTCTGAATCATAGAAACCCTTAATATATGGCACCAGGAATTTTTGGTCACTTGTGGGAACCTGATAAAAATACCACCTCAAAACTAGTTTCAGTTAGTTCTTACATTGATGGTAACTTCAGCTGGCCTCACCTGACAAAAGGAACCTAGGTAAAAAATATTCTCAGGAACAGAATCCCAGAGTATAATTTGATGAAAAAATTTTAGAGGTTTTTTTTTTTTAACACCACACACTAGATGAGAAAGAGAGAGAGAGAAACACAACCCCCAGCTAAAAGAACACTTTATAAAGTTTGATAATAGCTCTGGGTTTTGAAATTAACCACAGAAGAAAATGAGAGTTATGGATTTCAAAAAAACATTGCAGACTCTTTTTAAAGCCTCAGTTGGAAGTATTTCTGTGTAACCGCCAATACTTCTGTACAACTGTAAACACAGCACAAGGCAATATAGAGGCCCTATGGAATGCCAGTAGGTAGACTGAATGTTTAAAAAAGAAATCTATGCTCCTGGAATTTACTCATGTTTCATTTCTTTAAGAATCCTTATATAAAAATCAATATAAAGTCTCTGATTTAGTGCTAGAAACTCCACTGCTAGAAACCTAGTGATGGTTATATATAAGTGATGTATTCTATTAACAAAGATTTATTAATCATTTATAAGTGCCAGGCAATGCCCAACGTGCTAGAAATATAACATGAATAAAACAAAATAAAGAACTTACATTCTAACCAAGAAATACAGAAAATAATTTACATAAGAAAACAGTCGACTATTGGGGTGCCTCAGTGGCTCAGTCCTAAGCATCTGACTCTTGATGTCGGCTCAGGTCATGATCTCACGGTTCATAAGTTCAAGCCGTGTATCAAGCTCTGTGCTGACAGTGTGAAGTCTACTTGGGATTCTCTCTCTGCTTCTATCTCCCTCTCTCAAAATAAATAAATAAACTTTAAAATTAAAAAAAAAGATCACATAGGATGATGGTAAATACTATGGCTAAAAATAAAGTATGGAAGGGGTGGAGCGCTGAGAAGAGAGGGAGTTTGAAATTTTAAATAAGGTCTCCAGGGTAGAATTTACTAGAAAGGTGAACTGAACAGTACTGAAACCATGTAAATGTGTGAGGAAAAGCATTATAGGCAGAGGGAATAACAAATGCAAAGCCTTGAGGCAGGGTCATGGTAGGTATGAATTATGAAGAACAAAGAGCTGTTGGAAATGTACGGCAACGAGCTAGGGTATAGTATAGGGAGAATGAGATGAAATGAGGGTCTTACAAGCCATTTAGTACATGTTGGTTTTACTATAAGTGAAATAATAAAGAGAAATGTTTTCAAGAAATATTTTGGTTACCAAGCTAAGAATAGACTGGAAGCAAGGGCAGAAATAAGGAACATTTAGAAGGCTATTGAGTTAGGAGAATATGGTAGCTTGAACCAGTATCTTAGAAATGGAGGTGGTAAGAAGTAGTAATATACTGAATATATTTTGAATAGAGACAAAAATGTTTTGCTGACAGATTGGGAGTGGGATGTGAGAGAAAGAGAGGCGTCAAGGACGCTAAGTGTTTGATCCGGGAAACTGGGAGAATGGCTGGAATTGTCATTTAAAAGGAGGGAGTGCACTGAAGGAGAATCACTTTCAGGAGTGGAGAGGAGAATGGAGCTTAACTGGGGCACACTGTGCTTGTTGTAACTATGACACAACTAGTTGTTGATTGAATGAGGAGACATCTAGGTGAGAGACATAAATTTGGTTGTCACAAGAATGAAGATAGCTTTTAAGACAAGGACATTGGGCACAATCACCAACGTATGAAAACAAAGGGCAAAAAGAAGAGGTTGTGGAATTAAGCCATGAAGCACATCAACATTTAGAGGTTGGAGATAAAAGAAGGGATAGTTAACCAAACAAAGTGAACTGAAAGGGTGACTTGTGAGGTAGGAGGAAAGAGCAAGCATGGATTGCGTCTTAGAAGCCAGGCGAAGAAAATATGTCAAGGAGGAGACAGAGATCAACTCTATCTTAAAAAACGGTGATCGGTCAGTAAGAGAGTCCTCGAACTTAACCCTCTATATATTACAAGTATTATAAACTGAAAGGCATTAATGACATTTCCAAGAAAGGAGTTGTGAGTAGGTGAGTTTGTTCCAGAGGAAAAAGGCCAAGAGAAACAAGAGTGAGCAGGTTTACATAACTTTTTGAGAAGTTTCGCTGGAGAAGGGATCAGAGAAATGTGAGTCACTAGAAGTAGATGAGATAGGGTCAAGAAACATTTTGTTTTAAGATGAGAAAGACAGCATGTGTGTATGCAATAGAAATGATCCAGTTGAAAGCATTATCAACAAGTCAGCTAGTAAGAAATATCTTATCTGTTCTAAGAAATGGTATACTTCTTTTCTAAGAGTAGGTTAAACCACTAAGCCATCCATTGCTAATGAAGAATAAAAACTTTTAATATAATTTGATAATACTAAATTGAAAATATAAATGGCCCATTTCTATGCCTTGTCATTTTTCAGTGTATTGAACAAATATTCATCATTGACCACAATATCCCACAATGTCACCTACCACCATGAGCAACTTGCCTGATGAGCACACTTTAAAACAACTCTTTACAAATAATTGTTATATTCATAAGGGCCCATATAATAGGAGTTCTAATCAGGAATTTTCTCTAAGATTATAGTGTCTGGGAAAAAGAGCAGTGATTTTGAGGAGCAAGACGTTACTGAGAAAATGCAGATATAGGGATAAGGATGTCCTTGATTGATTGAGAATCAATTCAAGATGAACAGTAGAATCACTTGGGAAGTTTAAAAAAATACCAATACCCTAGATTCCTCCTCAAAAATTCTGAGGTTTATGTGGTCTTGGACAGAACCAAGGCAGCTGAATTTTTTTAACAGTTCCCCCAAAAGAGTCTAATGAATAGTATTTAAGAACTTCTACTCAGGGCACATATTTTTGATAGCCATCTTCTAAGAAATTTTCTAAGTTCTGAGATGTTAGTGTCAGAGAATAAAGGAACCATGAGATGACCTTCTAACCTGCTCAAGACGTAGTGTGGTAAGATAGGGTCTCTGGCTCAAGAATAACACTTATCTTTTGTTAAAGTCTTATGTAGCCTCCTTAAAGAAGCTTGTGATAACCTAAACTGCTCTGAAGAACTCTGTTCCTTATCTGTCCCCAGTTGTTCAAAAGGGATGAGCCAAGGACTAAATTATGAACTTAGATTATCTAAGAATATCTATGCATACTATTGACAGAAAGTAATTTTTATTTATACTGTCCGGTTAAGCAGAAACCAGAACACAGAAGTAAAATCCTTGGGCTGCTAAGACCCTGTGTATAAACAGCATGCTTTAATTTCCTATATCTGTTTCTTTTTTTCCCTATGTTCCTCTAAGTTGTTCGTTGCTTCCTTAAGCCTCTTATTTTGTTTTGTTTTTACCATTCTCTTGTGTTTTTTTTCTTTCTGCATTTCTATTTGTCTTTCTCTGCCTTTCTTTTTATTTGGTGGTATCTTCTTTCATTTCCTTTATCATTGGAGCGATAGCTGGCACAGAGACATGGGAGAGAAGGTAAGATTCTAGGAATGGAACATCTTGGAAGGTCCTTATAATCATTTAGGAAGCATTTCATAAAGAAGGGAAGTGCTAGGGACATCTGGGTGGCTCAGTCAGTTAAACCTCCGTCTTCAGCTCAGGTCATGATCTTGCAGTCTGTGAGTTCGAGCCCCGCATCTGGCTCTGTGCTGACAGCTGAGAGCCTGCAGCCTGCTTTGGATTCTGTCTCCCCTTCTCTCTGACTCTCCCATGCTCATGCTCTGTCTCTCAATAATAAATAAATATTAAAAATTTTTTAAATAAAAAATGGAGTGCTAAGACATATTTTCCATAGCAATAAAGACCAGAAAATAGATTCCAATGCAGTTGCACCATTTTCTCAAAATGAAAAAAACTGCGAAATGGAAAATCACATACATCATATATTCACATACCTTTTAAATACACAATCTATTTGTTCAATAGATAGTATTATTGCCTGACTCTATGTGAAAATTTTGAAATAGTGGTTCTGTTGCATTTTAAGTATCAGCATCCTCCTGAAAGAGTGATTTACAAAGCAATCATAGCATAATCAACATAAGCAGGCTTTTAGACCCCGTGCATGTATAAAACAGATTCTTTAAAAGAAATTGCCTAGAATGAGCACTGGTATTATATGTAAGTGATGAATCACTAAGCTCTACACCTGAAACCAATTTTACCATATATTTTAACTAACTAGAATTTAAATAACAGCTTGAAGAAAATAAGAAAATTGTCTGGAAGCGAAGAGAGAAAAAAACATGCATTAACCACATATAGTACTTAGCTTTAAGCCCTATACACCTATTAATTTAGTACTTACTAAATATCAGCAAATAAATGCTTTATAATAATTCTTAAAGAATTTTGATAAAAACATTTTTAAAAATCCCTTTTCATTCTTGACATTATCATACATCTGTGATAAATCAGACTTTTAAAAAAAACAGTGAGGATTTGGGCAAAAAAATGCTAGAAAGCCACAGCATAATTTAATTCATTAAAATAACTTAAACATGTTGGTTGCATAACAAAAGTCACAGACATCAGCTGATACAGGAGGCATCCAAACAATATGAAAATGATTTTAGGAGAAAGGAAAAAAAAATAGTTAATTGAGTTTCACAAAGGAAATTGTCTTTATGATTCTAATCAAGGTAATCACTTTATCCTTTGCCAATACAATTTAGAAGTTAAACTTAAATTGTTGAAAGAAACACAGCCAATTAACTGTGAATTAAAAAAAGTTAGGGACACCTCCTTGGCTCGGTTAGTTAAGTGTCTGGCTCATGATTTTGGCTCAGGTCATCATCTCACGGTTCATAAATTAGAGCCCCACATCGGGCTCTGTGCTGACAGCATGGAACCAATGTGGAATTCTCTGTCTTCCTCTCTCTGCTTCTCCCCTACTCTTGCTATTTTTAGACTCAGTGCCTGTATAAAAAAGAGACACTGCCCACCCACTTGACATTTAATAAATGTCTGTATACTGGATTTCTTAGTTGTCTGCACCAAAAGACTGAGCTGCTTTAAATTTTATTTAAATTTATATTACAGACATGAAATACAAAGCCAACTGTCTGTCCATTAATCACTCTCCTCAGTGGGAGATCCTAGACCAGGGTCTCTTGGTCCACAAGATTTATGTAGCCATACAGAAGATATGAACAGACACTTCTCCAAAGAGGACATCCAGATGGCCAACAGACACATGAAACGATGCTCAGCATCCCTCCTCATCAGGGAAATACAAATCAAAACCACACTGAGATACCACCTCACGCCAGTCAGAGTGGCTAAAATGAGCAAATCAGAGANGAGTGGTTTTGGTCATTTCATTTTGCCTAAAGAGTATCTTAAAAACTGTAACTAGGCACAGGAGGTGTGTCTGAAGTAGCAGCAGTGTCTCATTCCAGGACTGCTTCACACTCTGCATCACAACATAAATCCTGCATGCATTTGAGTTTATGAGCCTTCCCTCCTATAGACCAGAATTTTATAATTGAAAGAGCTACAGTAATGTATCTACTTCAACCTAGACTCCAGAGAGCATTTGTAAGATTCTACAAGAATATGTGGCATATATTATTTTCGGCTAAATCATTCCATTTATTATTTTTAATTGCTGTGTAGCAAACTACCATAACGCAGTGGCTTAAGACAACACACATTTTGTAAGTTCCCGTGGGTCAGGAGTTCAGGCACAGCTTGACTCAGTCCTCTGATAAGGGTCTCACAGGTTGCAGTCTAGATGTGCGCTGGGCTTTTCCTTTCTGGAGTTCAAAGTCTCCACAAGTGTTGTCAGAATTCAGGTCCTTGCAGTTACGGGACTGAAGTCCTGCTCTCTTGCTGCTACTCTGAGTCCTTTAGGAAACTTCCTGGTTTCTTGCCACCTGACCCTCTCACAAGTCCTGTCCTGTCCTCTCACACATGCTTTACTTCTTCAAAGCCAACAGGAGAGTCTCTCTCTTTGGGGAGGGCCCACTCCCCGTTTTAAGGACGTTTGTTTAATTAAGTTAAGCCCACCGAGGGTAATTTTTTATTAACTCAAAATCAACTGAGTTGGAACTTTAATTACAGTTGCAAACTCCCTTCACCTTTGCCATATAATGTAACCTGATTGCAGCTGTGACAGCCCATCTATTCAGAGGCCCCGCTCATGTACTCAGGTAGAAGGGACTGTACAGAAGCCAGAAACCTTGCAAACCATCTTAGAATTCTGCCCACTACAATGATAAATGTCTTTCAGATAACTGTTTGACAGGATGCAAAAGTGTGTTAACAGTTATATTTACACATGCCTTTTTATATAGTACATAAAATATATAATATGTATTATATTACTTTAGTTAAAAAATTGCATATATTTACATATATACCTAGGTATACATGCGTAGACACACGCACACACATATATTTATTTTTGCTGCTACTTCTCTTTCTCCCTATTTGCCCTTCTTTTCTCTGTCCCTCTCCTCCTCCCTTCTTCCTGCTTTACCTCTTTTGCATCAACTAAAAACCAAGTATGATTAACTTATATAAATTTCCAAAAAGCAAGAGATTTTATCATGATTTTGAGAAATCAGTCTGAAGTTTTCGATTTCATTCTTAAGAGAGCATTTAGTGCAACATGACGATAAACCATATGTTTATATGTATAAATGAGATGAAGTTTACTTTTTACATTGGAGAGCTCTCTAAAAAAAAACCCAAGTATCCCCTTAATCGTGCATGATTACATAAAGAAAAATACACCATCTGTAAACCAATTTCCTCAGGGAAATTAGGGGCATTTTTAGAGGATTCACAATAAAGTGAAATAAAAGTTTGATAGAGCCAATTCTCTACTTTGTTCGATAAAAATCCTTGTTTAAAGAAAGTGGATTAAAGTGACTTTGCTCAATGTATTTGTCTAATGGATTTTCTCAAATTTGCAAAGCTTGAGAAGATAAAATGAGTAAGAAAGTGAACTGTAGAGATTTCCCTATCTAATCAGAGATTTAAAAGTCATTTTATTCATAAGTATTCAGGAGTGGAAATTGAAGGGAGAATTTTACAGAGTGCCTACTTTGAGATGGTAAGAAAAGTGAAAGTATGCATCATAAACTGAGCCACTGAAGGGTCCAAAGGAAAGAGCACCACTCAGCAAGTGTGAGTCTCAGTTAAAGGCCAGTTCTACTATTAACTAGTTCTGCCATTTAAGACATGATCTCATTTTCTTCACATATGGATTATGAATAACACTAACTTCTCTGTCCACTTCTCAGGATTATTATAATTAGCCATTATGATTTAATGAAGAGAACATAGAGACACTTTTCAGAGAGAAAATTTGGGTATAGTTCTGCCTTTACCACCTTCTAGCTACGTGGACCTGAGCATGCTATTTCTCTCATTTTAACCTGAATTTCCTCCTATGAAAAATAACGTGTAGTCTCGAGTGCCGGAGACTGAAACTGCACAGGTCATCCCTGATGGCAAGGCCCAGGGAAAAACCTGTGGGGAAAGACTGCAAGGCAGTCAGAAGAACCCCCTGAAGAATTCTTCTTCTCTACTTAGTCTGTACCTTTTACTCTCACNCAATCCGTTATGCATGGAGTCTATAAGAGACCTAGAATTCATTTTCCTTGTATGGGTCTAATTGCCAGTAAGAACACATATTATGCCATAAGCAGAGACAAAAACAAGACTTACTAGTTTTGGAGGGGTTTCTCAGAAAAGTGTTAGAGAAATATTTGCCTGCTGACCTCAAGCCTCTAAGGCAACTATGGATTGTTCTGGCCAAAGAATGAGATTGGTAAATGCAGAGTCCAAATTCTAGTTGATCCACATAAAACATTTCCATACGTCATCTATGATAAATGTTGACATTGTTCTTTCTTAGTAAGGGGTTGTGAGAGTCTATTACCTACAACCGCGGGTACAAGTATATCCTGTTTTTGCATGCCCACTGAATGTAAACAATTAAAGGGCACTGTGAGCTCATGTATTCTGGCAATATGCTTCACTTATCCTTAGATACCCTGCCATAGTAGTAAAGAATATTTAGAACTTTGTTATGACTACCTGGTTAAATTTTATTGGTTGAAGTGGAAATCATGTACCATGAAATCACTGTTGCCAAGAAAACTTAGAAATGTTAAGTCCTATGACTGTATTCAAAAAATGTAAACTGTTTAAGCATGATTGTTTGGATTTGCTATATAAAAACCCTAAGCTGAAAAATAAATTTGAGAAGTCCACCTGAAGAGACTGGCTCCATGTCTTCTTTGCCAACTCCAACCATCACTGTCTGGGTCAACCCTGGCTTGCAGAGGCTGGACCCCTGCACTCGAGATTATTTTAGGGATTAAACTATTTATATAAACAAAGTAGATAATTCACAAATTGTGCCTATTGTTAAGATAATGAATTTAAAGTATTATTACAATGTAAATTAGAATTATTAAAGCATAGATTTGGAAAGATTCCCCCTTGTAACTAGAGCAAAGAATGACTTGTGGAATACATTGTACATATGTAAGAATATATGTCAGGGATCCATGATTTTGCACTCTCCCACAACTTCATTTCTGTATTTCAAATCCAAATATGTAAAGCAAAAAAGACTAGGGAATGATCAGAATTAATTTTATGATCTGAGAATATTTTAAATGATTCTATATGTATGGATTTTGAAATTATTGTTTCATCACTATGTCAGAATATAACAGTTAATATTCTGTATTGATTTTATATACAGTATAAGTAATAAATGCGTTGGAATATCTTTCCTCCAACAAAGCATTCTTTTTTAAGTTTTGTGACACTCTTTCTAGATCATTATTATCTCATATATAAGATGAGGAAAACTTATCTGCGCTCTAACATTTTGCATGCTTTAAAGTCTAAAGAATACTTTTTAGTAAGAAGGGATCTACTTTTTGTTTAAGTTTTGTATGAAAATATTCTTAGGAAAATTATTTAGATGCCAATCAGAGTGATTCTTTGACAGATAATAGATAGCATCTAATATCCAGGTATCATGTGGAAAGAAAATAAAATCTGAATCTACATTTTTAAACTGAGGAGACACCTTCCAGTCCAAAGTGGAATATCTTCAGCATATCTTCAGCATGGGGACTTGTGCTATGAAACCTTCATTAAAATACTCTCTTGAACCTAAGTTGCTTCTAAGGAAGATGAAAGATACCTCCTCTCTTATAATCACACTACCTTGTTTTCAGTGAAAACAAATCACAGACAAAATTCTGTCGCTGCCATTTGTAAGTCAAATCTTTTGGAAAGTGGGCATAAAAACACTCATATACCTTGTTCTTATCAGCTTGATGAACTCCCAGCTACATGCTTTTTGAGATTAAGCAACCATTTTTGCAGAAAATGTTTTTCTTTATCAACAATATTTTAGAAGCAGGACTCAGTTAATCTAATATTTGACACAGCCAACCTAAATATTTTTACCCATGACTACATTAGGATTATGCTTTAAGTGGCATTCTGAAAGGTGAGGAGTAAAAAGTTTCCCTGACTCTATCATCCTATCTAAGCACAAGTAGGAAGTCTAAAACAGTTTACCAATCCATACATGTTGAATACAACTAAGTTCACACCTAATTTATAGGCATACCTGTTACGCTTAACATGAAGCCACTAAATTCACCCATGAAAATTCCCTTCTAACATCCATTTGCAGAACCTCCCTCTGGTGTTGACCAACGATAATGATCTCTGAAACACTAGTAGTTGCCCTTGAAGTAAATGTTACCACCCTTCATGTGTAAAAGGTATTTGCTATTACTAAAACTAACTGCCCCTTGATGAAATTGAACTAATAGATATATAACATCTTACCTCCTATGATGAAAGGTTTTAAAGCATGCTTCCAGTGTTATAACACTTAGAAGCATTTATCACCAATGAAGACCTATACACTCTAGACTCAGAGTATCAGCTGCCTACTAAACCTAAGCATTAGGTTCTTTTAGCCCCCTGTTGTCTATTACCTATACCACAGACAGAATGATCCTGGTTTTCTTTGGTATAAATGGGGAGCTGCTCAAGAAAAGGAACAGACTATATCATTCCTGTGCTTAAAACCCTTTAGGGATTTCTAATCTCACAGGTGGTGCAAGTGAACATTATCACCAAGTCGAGTCCTCTGACCTCTCTGGTCTAATCTCTGAGTATCTTTTCCCCACTCACTGTGCTTGAGCCTCAGTGACCCCCTTAATATTTCTTCAGTCATCGTAGGCATGCTACCACCTCAAGGCTGATGGACACGAATTTTCTCTCTGCCAGTAGTTCTCAGTCCCCAGATACATGTATGGCTTGCTCCATCAACTTCGTTAGAGATGAGTGCTAATCTCAGTGTAGTACTGTCCTGTGGCTGTTGTCAGAAATCACCACAAACCTTGTGGCTTAGAGCAGTAGAAATTCATTCTCTCCCAGTTCTTGGAAGTCCAAAATCATGAGGCCAAAATCAAGGTGTCAGCAGGGGCATACTCCTTTTAATGGCTCTGGGGAAAATCCTTTCCTTATATCTTCCAGTGGCTCATGGAAGCTGGGCTTGTGGCTTGTCAAGCAAGTCTCTGCCTCTATGGTCACATTGCACTGTCTTCTGTCTATATGAAATCTTCTGTCTCTCTCTTACAAAGGCATTTGTTATAACATTTAGAACCTATCAGGATAATCCAGGATAATCTCCCCTGCTTTAGATCCCTAGGAAAGACTGACATATAAGGTAAGATTTACAAGTCCTAGGGATTCAAACCTGATGTCTTTTGGAGAAGCCATTTGTCAGTCTTCTCAGAGAGAGCTCCTCAAACCACCATACTTAAAATCTCCACCCTATTTTCCCACCCCGTTTCCCCTAACCTTCTTTTTTTCCCCCATAGGATTTATCATGTGATGGCACTCAACATATTTACTCATATATTTCTTTTCTATCTAGCCCCTTCAGCTAAAATGTAAGCACTATGAAGACACATTTCTTATCTGTTCTATTTCCTTGGCACATTGAACAATGTCTACTACTCAGCAAACCTTTCATGAATATTTAAGAGTAAATGGATGGATGAATGAAGGAAGGAAGAGGCTCAAGTTATTTCAGGTAAATGGAAAATGTGCTTAGTGGGTTAAAAGATGACCCCTTCTCATGGGGCGCCTGGGTGACTCAGTCAGTTTAGCATCCTACTCTTGATTTCAGCTCGGGTCATGATCCTAGAGTCATGGGATCGGGTCTGGCATCAGGCTCCAGGCTGAGCATGGAGCCTGCTTGGATTTCCTTCCTCTCCCTCTCCCTCTCCCTCTCTCTCTCCCTCTCTCTCTTTCCCTCTTTCTCTCTCCCCTCCCCCCTCCAACTCTCTCTAAAATTAATTAATTAAAATTTTAAGAAAAGATGACCCCCTCCATCAAAAGGTTTGCACATTATCTTAATCCCCTGGGCCTGTGAATGTTTCAAAAAAAAAAAAAGAAAAGAAAAGAAAAGAAAAAGAATGAATAGTACATCATACTGGAAAAGGTGTAATTAAGTTAAAGATCTTAATAGGAGGAGCTTATCCTGGATAATCTAAATGAGTCCTAAATCAATCACAAGTAACCTTATAAGAGAGAGGCAGAGGAGAACAGAGCAACACACAGAGGGGAAGACATACAGAAGAGGAGGCAATATGACCACGAAGGCGGACACTGGAGTGATGTAGCCATAAGTCAAAATATGCCAGGAGCCACAAGAAGCTGGAAGTGGCAAGGAACGTATTCCCCTTCAGAGGGAGTATGGCCCTGCCAGTACTGATGTATACTTCTGGTCTCCAGAATGAGGAGAGAAGAAATTTCTGTTGTTTTAGGCCTCCAGTTTGTGGAAATTTATGACAGCAGCCACAGGAAATTAATACAATGTGGGTGTTCTAATGGTTTCTAACAATACATTTGGTTGTTAAAGGAAGAAAGTGTATAGATGGTTATATATACCTTATTTGTACCATAAGAAAGAAATTCTTATATTGAAATTATGCCTAGAATTATTATCTGGGTTCCTGCCGCCCTATGAAGAACACAGACTCTAAAGTCAGATTTCCTGTTATAGTTGTGTTCTCACTTCTGAGGACCTTGGAGAGATTAGCTAATCATTTTGCCTCAGTTTTCTCACTGTAAAATAGCAATAAACCAATGCTTACTCAAAAGTAGACCTGAGCATTAAGAGTTAAGAATTATAAAGAACTTAATGTCCAGCATACATTAACCATTTGCATAATTTTTATTACATAATAAATAGAGTTTATTAGAAGCATCCTTGCTCTGAGATAACATTTACCCTAAGATTGACAAAGGTCAAAAAGAACAACAACACGGTGTGTTAAAGGGAGGTATTCAGATAGGCACTGACACATAATGATGAAAGGAATACAACTGTAACAACCTCACTAGGAGGCAATTTGACACTATCAAAAGTATAGATTTACTTATATTTTGGAAGTAATTTGGATAGATATAGCAGCACTATTTTCTATAAGAAGACTAGACAATTTTAGCCACATAGGACTAGTTAACTTAAGGAACATCATTCAATTGACTGTTGTGAAGCCAATAAACAAATCAGGCATATTTTATATAGCTGCACTACCCAAAGTGATCTACAGATAAAATGCAATCCCTATCAAAATCCCAATGATAACTTTTATAGAAATAGAAACAAAATCTAAAACTTTTATGTAACCAAAAGGATTCTGAAAAGCCAAAACAATCTTGAGGAAAAAAAGAACAAAGTTAGAAGTCTCACACTGCCCATTTTAGAAACATATTATAAAACTTTAGGAATTAAAAGTTTGATATTAATATAAAGACAGAAAATAGACTAAGAGAAGAGAATAGAGAGACCAAAAAAAAAAATTCACCCATCTATAGTCAAGGTCAACTGATTTTTGACAAGAGTACTAAGGATATATATTTTGAGGGGACAGTCTTTTCAACAAATAATGCTGGAAAAACTGGACATCCCAATGTGAACCTGGACCATCATCTTAAACCATACACAAAGATCAACTCAAAATGTGTTAAAGATTTGAAGACTTGAAACTGTAAGTTTCCTAGGGCAAAACATAGTGGAAAAGTTTCATGATAGTGGTATTGGTGTGTGGATTTAAGGTCTAGAATTTATAAAGATTCCTATAACTTAACAATAAATAATCCAATACTGAAATGTGCAAAAGACTTGAATAGACATTTAACCAAAGAAGATCTACAGATAGTCAATAAGGACATAAAAAGATGCCTAATATCATTAGTTACTAAGATAAAGAAAATACAGACTATAATGAGACACTACTTCACACCCATTCAGACAACTATAATAATAATAATAATAATAATAACAACAACAATAAGAGACAACATGGATTTAGGGAAATGGGGAACTCTCATACATTGCAGATGGGAACGTAAAATGGTGTAGCCAGTCTGGAAAACAGTTTGGTGTTCCTCAAAAAGGTAGATAGAATTACCACATGACCTAGCAATTCCAGTCCTGGATGTATATCCCAGAGACTCAACAGATACTTGTACCTGAATGTTCAATGCAGCATTATTTGTATTGTTCAAAAGTTGGAAACAACTCTTGTGTCCATTAACAAAAGAAGGGATAAATAAAATGTGGTATGTACATACAATGATATATTATTCAGTCAAAAAAGGAATGAAGTTCTGATACATGCTGCAATATGGATGAACTTTGACAACATGATGCTAAGTGAAATAAGCCAGACAAAAAATGACAAAGGTATGGCTTATTTAGTTCATGAACATGGACAATAGATTAGAGATTACAAGGGGTGAGGGGTAGATAGAATGGAGAGTTTTTGCTTAATAGGCACAGAACTTCTGTTTGTATGATAAAAATGTTTGAAAATAGATACTGTGATGATTGAACATTGGGCTTATAATGAATGAATTGTACACTTAAAATATTTAAAAGGACAAATTTTATGTTACATATATTTACTATGATGAAAACAAAAAAGGAAAAAGAAAAAAGAAAATATGCCAGGAAGAACAAATGAGTAAAAAAGCAAAAACAGTGGTCCACGGATGACTAAGGTACTGGAATTTTAAGGCATGGACTTTAAAATATCTGTAATTTAAAACTAGATAACATAAGATATAATCTTATTAGAGCACTGAAAATTATATAAAGGGGAAACTGGGTGGCTCAATCAGTTAAGTGTAGAACTCTTGATTTTGGTTAAGGTCATGATCTCATGGTTAGTGAGATCAAGACCTGCCTCAGGTTCTGTGCTATGTGTGGAGGCTGCTGGGGACTCTCCCTCTCTCTCTCTCTCTCTCTGGCCCTCCCCACTCTCTCTATTTCTCAAAATAAATAAATAAACATTTTTTAAAACTATATAAAAAGAATTAAATGAAAGCGCTAGAACTAAAAAATACTATACCTGAATTTAATAATCAGTTGATGAAGGATTAGAAATATTAGAAGAGAGAATTAGCAAATAAAAAGATGGGTAAAAGAGCTCATGGATAGAGAAAACAGATTGGTCGTTGCCAGAGGCTGGGATGCGGGATGGGGGAGTGGTGCAAAATGGGTCAATGTGGTCAAAAGGTATAACTTCCAGTTCTGAGGATTTATATCATGATGATTATAGTTAATAAATACTGTATTGTATATTTAAAAGTTGCTATGAGAATAAATCTTAAAAGTTCTCATCACAAGAAAAAAATTGCAACTATGTAAACTATGTATGATGATAGATGTTAAATAGACTTATTGTGGTGATCATTTCATAATATACACAGATACTGAATAATTATGTTGCACACCTGAAACTAATGTAACATTGTATGTCAATTATATTTCAATTTTTTATTTTTTAAATGTTTTTATTTATTTTTGAGAGAGAGACTGAGCAAATAGTGAGAGCGAGGGAGACACAGAATCTGAAGCTGTTTCCAGGCTCTGAGCTGTCAGCACAGAGCCCACCACTGGGCTTGAACTCATCAACTGTGAGATGATGACCTGAGCTGAAGTCAGATGCTCAACCGAATGAGCCACCGAGGTGCCCCTATATTTCAACTTTTTAAAAAGATAGGTAACAAAAAAGATCCAGATAGAAGCACAAAGCAAAAAAAATTAGAGTAAACTGTAAGAATGAATGGGACATATGAAAATTCTAATGGCAACTTCAGAAGAGATATTAGCTTAAAATATTCAAAACTAATCTAAAGCATTAAAACCACAGATTTAAAATATTCTAAAAAATGTATACAACATAAATACATAGAACATCAGATCAGTTAAATCTGATGAAAACCAAAAAAAAAAAAAAAAAAAGAATACCTTATATTCTTTCGGAGAAAGCTCCTTGAAAGAAACAGACAAGGGGCGCCTGGGGCGCTCAGTCAGTTAACAGTCTGACTTAGGCTCAGGTCATGATCTCATGGTTTGCTGATTCGAGCCCCCGCATTGGGTTCTGTGCTGGCAGCTCAGAGCCTGGAACCTGTTTCAGATTCTGTGTCTCCCTCTCTCTCTGCCCCTCCCCTGCTCATGCTCTGTCTCTCTCTGTCTCTAAAATAAACTATAAATTTTTTTCTAAAATAGAGAAAGAAACAAACAAAATACTGACCACTGTTTTCTTATCAAAAATGATGGAAGCTAGACCCATAGGAATACATTTCTTAAAAGTTCGAAGAGAAAATAATTGCCAACCTGGAACTCTGTGACTTAAAATTTTCCTTTTAAAATATAGTTAAAATTAATGTAATCCATTAAAATAAGAACTATGAATGAAAAAAATGTAGGCAAATATCACAATTTTAGTAAAACAGAAATTGACAGAATATTTCACTGGGAGAATCACACTAAAAATAATAATAAAGGCAAAAATTCTCCAACAGAAGAAAATTCATTCCAGTTGAAATCATGGTAATGAAAGAAAGGAATGAAGATTTCCGTAAAGGTTAGGTATATGCCTAAATCTAATTTTGTGCTGTGTAATGCAATAATAATAATGTCTTCTGCAATTTAAAATACATAAAGAATATAATTTAGGACAATTATAAGGTGAATGTAGTCGGAGTTCACACTTAACTGCATTTTCTGAGATTTAGTAGAGAATGTCAACTTAAAGAGAACTATAAGTCAAGGATGTATATTGAATATCATAAGCTCTAAGATAGCAGTAAAATAAGAAATAAGGGAGGGGCACTTGGGTGGCTCAGTCAGTTAAGTGTCTGACTTCAGCACAGGCCATGTTCTCACAATTCGTGAGTTCAAGCCCTGCATCAAGCTCTGTGCTGACAGCTGGGAGCCTGGAAACTGCTTTGGATTCTTGTCTCTCCTTTGCTCACACTCTGTCTCTCTCTCTCTCTTAAAAATAAATAAACATTAAAAAAAGTTGTTTAAGAAATAAGAGATAGAACTAACAAATTATAATGTGAGAGGAAGAAATATAGTAATGATTTTCAAAATCCTAACTAATCTGAGAGAATATCAGTAAGAGAAGAAAAAGCAACACGGGACAAGAAAAATTAAATTATAACATAATTTATTATATCTTTAAAATTTAAAGATGAAGTCATTAAGTAGGAATGAAATGAAATATCATAAGGAATATATTGTTTAAAATCCAACTATATGTTGCTTACATTAAACATTTTAAATATGAGGGGGAAAGGGCTAAAAAATAAACAAATTAAAAAATATACACCATGCAGATACTATTTTAAAAATAAAAGCTGGTATGGTTCTATTAGCATCAGGCAAAGTCAACACTAAGGCAAAAATGTGGTCCATTTTCTAATTGGGTTGTTTGGTTTTGTTCTGTTGCCTTTGAAAGTTCATTATATGTTCTTAACACAAGTCTTTTCTGTAACGTGACTTGCAAACATTTTCTCCCAACCTGTAGCTTGCATTTTCATTCTGTCTTTCACAGACAAAAACCAAAAGTCCAATTTATTATTGTTAGTTTTTTTAATGTTTTATTTATTTCTAGGAGAGAGAGAGACAGCATGAGCAGGGGAGGGTCAGAGAGAGAGGGAGACACAGACTCTGAAATAGGCTCCAGGCTCTGAGCTGAGCCCGACGCGGGACTCGAATCCACGAACCGCGAGATCATGACCTAAGCGAAAGTCGAAAGTCGGATGCTTAACCGACTAAGCCACCCAGGCGCCCCTATTATTGTTATTTTTTAAAGGTATAGCTAGCTTTGCTATTATCATGTCCAAGAACTTTTGGCCTGACCTCAGGCCACAGAGATTTTTTGCTATATTTTCCTTAACATTTTATAGTTTTATGCTTTCATTTAGATCTATGAGCCATTTTGAGTTAGCATAGAGGATTTTTAGTAGGAATGTAGTTTGACCCTCAATAGCTTAATCTCATGTTATGGAAATTAACCATTTACAATTGGTTTTAACATAATATAATCTTGTTGTGCAAGAAAACTACTCTTCGTTTCTTTTTTTTTTTCTTTAATGTTTGTTTATTTTTGAGAGATAGGGAGACAGAGCACGAGCAGAGGAGAGGCAGAGACAGAGAGACACAGAATCCGAAGCAGAGTCCAGGCTCTGAGCTGTCAGCACAGAGCCTATTGCTGGGCTTTGAACTCATGAGCTGTGAGATCATGACCTGAGCTGAAGCTGGACGCTTAACCGACTGAGCCACCAGGTACCCCACTCTTATTGGAGAAAACTATCTCTTCTCTTGGTTTTAGAATTGTCAGTCAACAAAGCATGTTCTTTTGCTTAAAATTTGGGACAATTCAATCTAGAGCCTTGATGATAAACACTCTCTTCTTCAGTCCATCCTAAATGAGTGTCTCCACCACCTTCCTTAGCATCTCTGTAGTAGCAGAGAACATATCCATGCCTTCAATTAGGCTAAGCAATCCTTTCAGATGGGAACCAGGACTTTTACCATTGTTCCCACACTTCCACACAATATATTATACATCCTTCGTACTCAACAAGATGCATTCAACAAATATTCGATATCCATATCTCTTCCACTATTTGTCCCTTCCTGGCCCACTATACTTCCTTTCTCTTGATATCTTTAGTTAAAAAAGGTGGGGGCAGGGTGCTGCTCTTGATATAGAGCAAAAATATTCTAAGGAAATTTCTACTTCACATTTAAATAAATGGTTCACTGTAGAGCACATGCAAATTAAACAGAAATATTGTGGGGGAAATATAATGAAAAACAATATCTCCCAACCCAGAAATCCTCTTCAGGAAGGTAGTGGAGAATGATAAGCAGCTTTATTATTGAATGAGAAGTAAATCCAGATGTGATTCACATCACAGACTGCAGGGAGAGAAAGAAATCTCACCCTTTTACACAGCTGAAAACCTAAACACAGTTTTCATGATAAATGATAACTAGTCCTCCGGTAAAAAGACTTGGTAACTCCATTTGTCACACATAGTTAATCTTTACTTTACCTATTAATTAGAGTGGACCTAAGATGAAAAACAGACTCTTTACCTCCATGACATAAGGTAATTTTGTGTCTTGGAGCATGCATACACCAATGTTAGACCCCTACCCTCCCAGAGAAACTGGAAGATAGGGGTGTCCTTTTTTGATGTTTACATTTCAGAGATGGCTCCACATTCTTGAGAAAGGCATTTTTGGGTCATAAAGCTAACAAAATAAATGCCTTTCTAGTCTGCAGAAATTTTACATGCACCTCAAAAAGATGAGAAAGTACTTATAATTACATGTTTTCTAAGGTAATGTTCTAAGAAAAAGGAGAGGAGGGACATATCCGCCCCCCCATTTTCAACAGGGATAAGTAAGTCTTTTGTTCTCCTACGTTATATTGTCTGCACAATATATAAAGTAGGTCTTAAATTTAGTTAATCTTTCAAGTAACAAACTAAAACAATTTGGTGATGCATTTTGATGTCCAAGAATTGGAGGAGTTCAGCGCCTCGTAAGCAGAGGAGATCCTTCCAGAGATATTTTGGGCAAGAGCAAGTTTTATAGAACATTAAACAGGGCAACTCAGAAACAGGGCGTGGATTTATGTTATTGAAGTGACTTTAGAAAGCACCTTAGGATGGAGGCTGGCTGCCAAGAGAACTGACAAGAAACAGAGTTGGAACTTGCAGTCCCACCCCCTGACTTCTGGGGAGGGGCGAGCAGCTAGAGGTTGAGCCAACCATCAAGGGCCAATGAGGTAATCAGTAATGCCTATATGACAGAGCCTCCATAAAAACGTAAAGGATGAGGCTTAGAGAGCTTCTAGGCTGGGGAAACAGAATGCTTCCTTGTGGAAGCCCAGTCTGGGCTTCAAACTCCATAAGGACAGAAAGTCCTTTGCTCAGGACCTGTCCTATGTATCTCATCATCTGGCTGTTGATTCATGTCTTTTAATATCCTTTGTGATAAACAGCTAATCTAGTGAATAAACTGGTCTTCTAAGTTCTGTGAGCTTCTCCAGCAAATTAATGAAACCCAAGGAGGAGGTCATGGGAACCTCCAATTTATAGCCACTCTGTGATAAGTATAGGTAACAACCTGGGGTTGGGTTTGGCTTTTGAATTGAAAAGCAGGCTTGTAGGATGAACTTTTAACCTCTGGAATTTGATGCTATCTCTGGGAAAATACTGTAAAGACTGAGTTGAATGGTAGAACACCCAGCTGATGTCTGAGAATTGCTTGGTTGTATATGGAATCCTCAATCCCTCCCCACCCATGTTGGAATTGGGTACGTAATCCTCACTATCCACTTTTAATATAATACGCACTCAAATTAATAAATCACTGTTTTAGGGATTGTGCTTGAAGCTCAGCATAGATGAGAGGTAAGGGAGGCAAGTGGAGACCAGATAATGAAAAGCTTTGTCCATAAAGAGGCTGAATTTTATGCTGATAGTTTCTGACCAAGACTTCTCATTGATTTCCAGCTAAACTGGGCATTGCAAGCCAGAAGTGGGAGACAGAAAGAAAACAAGAAGAGGTAAGAGTTGGGATTAAGAAGTAGTATTAACTTCTGCTCTCCTCCTCCCCCACCAGCCAGGAGCAAGCTGTTTCTGCTACTTTAACTGTTTTCTGCCCTGTCAAGGATGTAGCAAAATTTATTAGGAAAGACTTCTCCGAGTAAAGCATTTGCTTCCAACTGTGAATTTGACTGCTGTTCTTTGAGTCACACAGAAACCTCTGCTGGTATACATGGTTGCTGTTTTAAGAAAGAAAAGAAAAGTCTATATTTTAGAAATTATAGGGGAAGCACGCCTTTCTTCTCTCAATCTGTGGAACAAATTATGTAAGCAGGGAAATAAATAGGATGTTTAGGAGAGGCAAACTGACCTCCTACCTTTCACATATTGATTATGACAGAGAGTAAGGAAACTATTACATATAAGCCCAAAATATATTTAATAATGTTCAAAAAGTCCTTGAGGAAGACAGTAATATTTCAATACCTATTGAAAATACTTAAGATTATCTAAAACATGTTAGGAGGGAAAATGACATCAGAACGTGCTGAAGCACTTTACATTGGAGAATTCCTTGTTGTAGGGACCATCCTGTGTATTGCAGGATGTTTATCGGCTTCCCTGTCCCCTACTTGTTAGATGTCAGTAGCATCCTCTCCCAGTTGTGACAATTAAGAATGTTTCCAGAAATTGTCAAATGATCCTTGGTGGGGAGGGGGACAAAATCATCCCTAGTTGATAACCAATGGCTTATTAGTAACATGTGAAGAGATATTTCCTGCACTTTCAGCAATTAAACCCCCACTTGATGGATGGAGTGTTCAAGTCTAACCCAGATCCAATTTAGAAAATTGAGGTTCACAAATCCAATGATATTAATGCACAGATAAATATTCCCGACCATAAACAGCCTAGATAAAGATCAGTGAATTGAGGCTTGAAGACAGACTTTCATAAAAAGATTAATAACACTCACACTACTGATTTTTTTTCTGAAGCATTAAATTGTATCTTAGTATCCTTAAAAGTTAACACTTTGCAAAATCTATCAGTGATGTATTCCTTTCTGGGCCCAATAACCTGGCTCACAGTAAAACCCTGTGACCCTCAGACAGGATAGGGGAATATAAGGCAACAACAACCTTCATATATAATTCCTGTTCATTCCACAGACTCACACAAAACTTAGGCGGTCAGGATCTCTGAACTCCAAATGCTGCTGATTCACAGTGTCTCCTCTGACTATGACCCTGACTTATCTTTGCAAAATTTGAAATTCATTTTCTCCAGAATGAACACCCTTGGATCTAAAGGTAAATTTGGTTCCATAAAAAAAAGTCAGGGAACTGACTAACCTCTAACCACTCTGAGTTTGACTTCTATAGATCTCATTTCAATTTTTTGCCTCTAAAGAGCCTTAAATCTAACATACTTATTTAAATTTGACAGTAAATACTGGCACCTTCCCCAGTGTTCATAACTCCATTTCTAAATGTATTTTCGGTGACATATTGCTTGGGTAAAATTTATATATTCTATATTTATGGAAACAACTTCACTCTCCAACAATAAAGAGATGGTTAAATAAATCGCTTTACATCCATATACAGTCACTTAAAAATCATAGCGAGAAGAATAATTAATGACATATGCATGATATAAAGTGGAAGTTACAAAAGCAAAACAGAAAACTATATATATTTGGTTTTTATTTATAAGTATATACATATAGAACTGAAAAACATTTTTACCTATCAACGTGACAAATATTCCAATTCACGTATTTATTTTACATTTATCCTCTGCTTGATTCAAGGCCTTCATGCCAGAAATGAAGAAGGAGCTGCATGTTCAGAACAAGACAGACTTGCTGGGCCCGACCCACCTACTTCAGCCTTCTCATTCATGGTGAACCTCTACACTCTTCATTCTTGTCTCCAGTCCCAAGAAATGCCGGACATCTTTTACCTTCAGCAGATGCTAAACTCTATCTGGCTCTGTCTATCTTCTTTTAGGACTAATTCCCTGAAACTCTTTCATAATTCATTTGAGGACTTAGCTCACTCATCAGTAAAAGCTCCTTTATACTCAGCCACTTCTGTCGACATTGCCTTTCACTTTTTTCCTCTAACAGGAATCTGGCTCTCTCTCCTGTGACATCATTCCCTTAAATCCACTCATGTGAAAATTGAGTTGATCATTCCATCCCTTATACTTCTCAGTTTTCAGCTGGGCTAAGTGTCTTTTTTATTTCACATTGTCACACACAAACTGCGCTACCCTCCTTACCCTTAAAGACTTGCTGTTTCCTGGGGTGCCTGGGTGGTTCAGTTGGTTACGTGTCCAACTCTTGATCTCAGCTCAGGTTTTGATGTTAGGGTCATGAGTTCAAGCCCCACATTGGGTGTCCTGTCCAGTGTGGAGCTTACTTTAAAAAAAGAAGAAGGCCTGCTCTTTCCTTAAAGCACATGCCTTCCAAGTATACCACTCCCTCAACATCCTTACTGGGCAACAGTTACTTACAGTGCTCCCAGTCATAATTCTCATCAGTTCCTTGATTTGATGCATGTGTAAATCATTTTGATCATTCTTTGCATAAATTTTTTCCCTCCTATCATTACCTAGCCTCAACCACAACTCTAGTCAAATCCAACTCTCTTCACATACAGTTAGAATATTGAATCAAGGTGTGAATCCACCATATTGGAAGAAATAAATAAATTTTTACTAGACACTGATCAAGGAATTTAGGGTCAGTATTGTGTATAGTAGTTAAAAAAGTAGAAACCCTGAATTTTCAGCCCTAAAGGAGTTGTAAATAAAACAAAACAAATGAGGAAACAATGTGACCTGATAGTTGTTTGACCACAAACTGAGGTGACATAAGAATCCAGGAGTGTACAGACAAAGGGTGCAGAGAATGCACATGAGCCTGAAAGGCAAAAGCAGTTCTCCTCACAGTCTTAAAATGCAGCGCCTCCTCATGTTAGTGATTTCATAGTGAGAAAAGCCACATGCAGTGATATGCCCAATAACCAAGAGTGGGATTAGTCATAAGCTCCCCAGGTTCACCTGGGGAGACAATCTGAATAAGACTTTGGCAAGGGTTTGAGCAGATAACAAATGATGATTTTCAAGGGGATGAACTGAGGTGATAAGTAAAAATTGATTTTGTTGACAATCTGAGTTCAGATATTTATTTGGCCTGTTGACCTACTGAGTCATCCACTGATGTGGTCATGGCCAGTGAAAACATACTGAATGTTTATCAATCCACTGTCATCTGTGTTTCACCTGGCGACAGTGCGTACATTGAAGGAGGTTCTAGTACTGGAAGACTGTTGAACTCATGGTCCTTGTGACCTAGCTTTGGTCAATCAGGTATTCCAAGCAACTGTATTGCTATTCCTGCTCCTTTCTATCACTGATAAAGATAAAATATCAATAAGAAACTTCATAGATCTTTTAGTAAGTTTCAGGCACTGTTCTCAGTGTTTCATATGCACCATCTCCTCAATTCTCACAATCCAGGTAGAAACTATTATAATCACCCTTGCAGTTGAGAATACAGACATACAGAAGTTAAGTAATTTGTCTTGTCACACAATTAGCAGGTAAAGATGAGATTTTATCCCAGGCAGAAGGGCTCTAGAACCCAGGCTTCTACTAAGAAATGCACCAAGAAACATTAAGACTACCCAAGGGGAGAGAAAGAATGGAGTAGTCCTAAATGCTACTCTTCTTCAGTATTTTAAAATTTTCCATGTTCATGTATTACAGGTATATTAAGAAAAAAATTCAGTTATTCTATAGTTTTATTTCTACTAATCACAGAATTTTTTTCACTTCTGGCATGAAGATGGCTTTTGAAACTCAGAACTGTAGGTGATAGAAGTAACACTTAAGTAGGTGCACAGATTAAGGTTAAAAGAGAGACAACATCATCTCTGAGTAAGTTCAGTCCCATGTACAAGTGGGAAGATAAGCACAGGTGAGAAGGGAATGAAGGTCTTTGAGTGTGACATGTAACTCAACGGCTTGGAAGGCCCTCTGTGGGATACCACAGGAGAGGTCTCCATTCTTCATAACTTCCCCACACAATACTACAACCTAATATGTGGCTTCACCGTCCTTGGGTCCAGTAGTTAGATCTAACGAGTTCATTCTATGAGGTTTTGTTCTGGCTCATAAGTACCTCCAATTATCAACAGTGTGATCTTTTTCCCAGAAATACAAAGATCCAGACACACTAGGGCAGGCATGCCTCATTTTCCTCCGAAACTAATTAATCTACAGTCTCCAACCACAAATAACCCATACTCAAACCACCCTTTGCTTATGGGTTTTGCCAATCTAAAAAAAATCTAGTCTCTTCTTTGCTATTACTTTGGTGTACTCCATCACCAAAGAGATTCTAAACTGTTCTAAAATTAAACAAGTCTTGTACTACTTTTGTATTCTATCCAAAACCTAGCATAGTGTTAAGCAAAGACTGACTTAAACAAATGCATGGTATTTTTTACACAATATGTCTGTTTATACATATATATTATATTCTTTAATTTTGTAAAATAATGATTTGCATTTAACTGTTTTCTCCATTAGCACTTCAGAGAAAGGAAGAAATCCACCCTTTTATAATGTAGAGTGCCCACCATTACAGGCTCCTAGTTAACTTTTATCCAAATAGCCTAATGCTGAGTGCTACTTCCAGCCCAAACACCAACAAACTGGGTGACTTTGGGCCAGCTCCATGGTTTCTCTCTCTCTCAGTTTCTTTACCTGAATGGTCTGAACTTTTGTTCATAATCATAAGAAACGATTACTAAGCAACCATATCTCATATTCAACAAGCAATTATTGAATATCAAATTTGTGTCAGGGACTGTGCTAAGCACAGTATCAACACTCTAGTGACTTATGGATTCATTTGTTGGCAAATGTTCCTACGTTTCCTAAGGTTTATTCTCATTATATTTTAAAAGAAAGAACACCATCAATAAATGCTTCCTCACTATTATGATCACATATCTACATTTTATTCTCCAAAGGAAGTCATGTGGTCACACGTAACCTACAGAGGAGTGTAAGCCATCTACAAATATAAAAATATAAGAGAATCAGATATTAGTGAAGAGAAACATACCTCCTACAGCATGGCATGATGATTAAGTATTAACAGAAATGAAAAGCAATAAGCATAATGAGTGGGATTAAGCATAATGTCTTCTCTATATGAGAAGACAGTAAATACAAACCACAGTAACAGGAACACAAAATCCCACTGTAAAGATCCATGTGGGCTATTCATTCATTTAGCATTCATCTAACGTTTATCTTTTGAATGCCCACAATATGCCAGGGTTTCAGGAATAAAGCTATCATTTACTTAACAGATTTGATTCATTCCTGAAATTTTATTTAGTGAAATATCATTAAATAAAAATATTTTTTCATTAATTATAAAGAGAACAACTATGGTGCATTCCATCTCAACTCAAAATGTCCAAACAATTTTCACAAATAGGAAAATATACTAATTGAACAATGAAAACAAGTTTAAATGGTTAATACACAATTTTAAAGTAAAAAATTACAGTTTGCACATAGATGGAGAGGAAGGGGCTCGTCATAATTGTGGAACCGAAATAAGAAACAAGGTGGCAGGAACCATTATATATGTAGTAGATATTTGAGATGATCATTTAATTTTTCATCTGAACTAGGACAGTTTTGAGAAGTGATGTCAGTGCTATCTGTAAATCACTGAAACAATAAACATAAACCAGAAACATTGTGGGAAAACTTGGAAACATGCCCACCCTACTCAAATGTGATTTTGTTCATGAGCAATCAGGAGATGGATGCTAAAGCTGGTCTTTCAGACTGCATCCCCTTGACATACATGTATTACAAATTTAGTGTACATGGCTCAGCACACATTTATTCTGACAAGAGTGAGATGGCACAGAAGAATTAGTTAGCAGCCATTATTAGTTTGGCCAACTCCTCTGATGTCCCTTTATTCCTCAGAAACATGGTAACCAGCACATCCAAGGAACCCACTGATTTCATTACAACTTTGAGTGGCGCCCATCCCTGCCCACAGGATCTTATTTTCAGGCAGGCAGCTCTCGGCTAAAAGAAGCCCAGTTAATACTTATTTCAAACTTATATACATAAATGAAGACATCTGTTTACAAAGACCTCAACTCAATAAGATAAACCTATTACACAACTTGATATAACTTGCTTATGTCTTTTGAAGACTACATTAATGGAACTTGAATTCTTGAATCTTACCTGAATCTCACCATCTACAGAAAGGGTTTGATACAAGAGGGTGAAATTATCCTAACTGGGGTAATTCCCTGTTTTGTCATATACAATCTGCTTGGATGTGAACAAATTATTGAATCTATCTAAGCCTCAGTTTCTTCATCTGCATGGTGAAATTAACAATGCTTTTGTTTCAAAGTTATTGAAAGAATTAAGTGAGTCAAGGTGTGTAAAGTGTCTGGTATATTATTAATCATTTTCTTCCCTTTCAAAAATATAAAAGCACCAATACAGGGACCAATATGGTGACAAGGGAGGTTCCTGAGTTTCCCTCCTCGCATGGACACCAAAAGTACAGCAACATATGAAACAACTCCAAGAGAAATCCAGAAACTAGCTGAGTGACTTATATACATCAGACAACTAAAAAACTTAATTAAAGCTTTAGCTGGACTAGGAAAAAAGAGAAAATTCAAAAAAATAAAATCAGAAATTAAAGATAACAGAAATACTAGGAATTATAACAAACTACCATGAACACTTATATTCCAACAAATTAGATAACCTAGAATAAATTCCTACATTCATGTAATCTACCAAGGCTGAATCATAAAGAAACAAAAAATCTGAACACCAATTACCAGTAACGATATTGAATCAGTAATCAAAAATCTTCCAATAAAGAAATGTCCATGACCAAATTGCATCACTGGCAAATTCTACCAAACATTTCAAGAAGAATTAGTAACACCCCTCCTCAAACTCTTCCAAAAAATAGAAGAGGAGAAACATTTCTAAACGGCTTTACAAGGTAAACCAGACAAGGACAAAGCCAGACAAGGACACAACAGGAAAAGAAAATTACAGGCAAATAACCCTAAAGGTTATTGGATGCAAAAATACTTAGCAAAATATTAGCAAACTGAAATTGATGCACATTAATAGGATCATACACCATGATCAACTGGGGTATATTCCCAGCATTGAAGGATGGCTCAGCACATGCAAATCCATAAATGTGGCATACCACATCAACAAATGAAGGATAAAAATCATATGGTCATTTCAATAAATGCAAAAAAATTATTTGACAAGATTAAATATTCTTTCACGGTAAAAATCCCTCACAAATTGGATATAGAAGAAATGTACCTCGTCATAATAAGAAGCCCACAGCTAACATCATACTTAATGAAAAAAAGGTGAAATCAGAAACAAGACAAGATTGTCCACTCTTCCTCCTTTTATTCAACATAGTACTGGAAATCCTAGACAGAGCAAATGGGGGTGGGGTGGAGCAGAAGGCATCCAAATTTGAAAGAAGTGAAACTTTCCTTATTTGTAAATGATATGATCTTATATATAGAAAACCTAAAGATATCACAAAAAAATCTGTTAGAACCAGTAAACAAATTCAGTGAAGTTTCAGGATACAAAGCAATATACAAAATCATTTGAGTTTCTATACACTAACAATGAACTATTGGAAAGAGAAATTAAGAAAACAATTCCATTTACAATAGCATAAAAAACAGTAAAAATACTTATCAATAAATTTAATCTAGGAAATGAAAGACCTGAAAACTATAAAATATTAATTTAAACAATTGAAGACCATAAGTGGAGTGATATTCCACATTCATGAATTAGAAGAATAACTATTGTTAAAATACTACCCAAAGCAAATTATAGATTCAATGCAATCCTTATCAAAATTACAATGGCATTTTTTCCATATAAACTTTTTAAACAACTAAAATTTTATAGAACCACAAAAGACCCCAAATAGCCAATGAAATCCTGAGAAAGAATACATATGGGGGCATCATACGTCTTAATTTCAAACTATATTACCAAGTTATAGTCATCGAAATAGTATGGTATTCCCATAAAGTCAGACATTTACTTCAGAGAAACAAAATAGAGAGTCTAAAATAAACTCACACATATATGACCAATTAAATTTCAATAAAGGAGTCAAGACTATACAATGGAGTAAGAATAGTCTCTTCAATAAATGATGTTGGGCATATTGGACAGCTACATGCAAAAGAACAAAACTGGACCATTATGGTACACCATACATTAATTCAAGATTAATTGAACACTTGAATGTAAGACTTGAAACTATAAAACTCCTAGAAGAAAACATAGAGGATAAGCTCCTTGAGTTGGCCTTGGCAATAATTTTTTGCTTTTGACATCAATAACAATGACAAGAAAAGCAAAATATAAATAAGTGGGACTATGTCCAATTAAAAGCTTTCCTGCACAGCAAAGGAAACTATAAATAAATTAAAAAGACAATATATAGAATGGGAAAAGATATTTGTATACTATATATTTATAAGAAGTTAGTATCCAAAATATGTAAATAACTCATACAACTCCATGGCACACATGCACACACAGAAGGTTGCCCAATTACAAAATGGGCAAAGGACCTGAATAGAAATGTTTCCAAAGAAGACATACAAATGGACAAAATGTACATGAAAAGATGCTCAACATCATTAACCATGAGTAACATACAGATCAAAACCATAATGAAATATCATCTCACATTTGTTAGGATGCCTATTATCAAAAAGTCAAGTGATGATAAATGCTGGCAACGATGTGAGAAAGGGGGAGCCCTTTGCACACTGTTGGTGGGAATGTAAACTGGTACAGCCACTATGAAAAAACCATATGGACATTCCTTAAGAAATTAAAAACAGAAATACCATATGATCCAACAATCCCACTTCTTCATATACATACTCAAAAGAAATTAAACTATTACCTTGAGGAGATATCTTCAAAGTACAGAAACAATGTAGGTGTTCCAACAAATGAATGGAAAAAGAAAATGTGAAATGTATACATACAAAGGAGTAGTATTTGGCAATAAAAACAATAAGGAAGTCCTGCAATTTGCAACAACTTGGGTGAACTGGAGGGCTAAATGTTATAAGCCAGACAGAAAGACAAATATTACATGGTATCAATTATATGCAAAATTTAAAAAATGAACTCATATTCAGTTGTGAGCAGCTGGGAAGATGAGGAAAACAGTCTGACAAAAGGGTGAACTCTCAGTTGTAAGATATATAAACTCTCAGTTATTAAGGGTGAACTCTCAGTTGTAAGATATATAAACTCTCAGTTATTAAGGGTGAACTCTCAGTTGTAAGATATATAAACTCTCAGTTATTAAGGGTGAACTCTCAGTTGTAAGATATATAAACTCTCAGTTATTAAGGTCTGAGGATCTAATATACAACATGGTGACTATATTTGATAAGATAGTGTATTATATGTTGAAATTTGTTAAAAGAGTGGAACTTAAGTGTAGATAGGTGAAAGGAAGGAAGGAAGAAAGGAAGGAAGGGAAGAAGGAGAAAGTAAACATGTGAAGTGGTGGATGTGTTAATAAACTGGGGGATGGGAATTTTTTACCAAAGTATATGTTGCCATTACATGTACCCTTTAAATATATTATAATTTTGTCAGTCATACTTCAGTAAAATTTAAAAAAACAACACAATATATGCCAAATGTTATTCTAAGTACTTTATTCATGTTAATCCGTGCATTCTCTTTATACATACGAAAACCAAGATGTCCTGGAGGAGAAAGCTGGAACTAACCTTAAGCCATCATCATCACGAAGAGGTAGAGCTGGGATTTGAACGCAGGCAACCTAACCTGTCACACTCTAATGCCTCTTTCTGTGGTCCTTGACACTGTATTGTATTTCATTTTCTAGTCCTATTTTTATGAACTTGCTTGCTTTGTTGCTTTCTTTGTCTCCCTGCCATCAGAGGACAGGTTATCTATGAGCTCTTAGGGTCAGGCAAATTTTCATGAAAAGTTACAATACTGAAGCCATTAATCATGATCAGGTCCAATTTCTGAGCCATCTTCATCCGTCACCTATTACCTGCCATGTGTTTTCAAAATCTCAATAATTTTCAACATCAAATTTATTTTTAAAAATTAACCAATATATCACATTCTAGTTGTGATTAGTATGAAAATAACAACAACAACAAACTTGTCTCAACTGCAAAATGATTAGATATACTGAATTAGATACTGAATAAAGGGTGAAGCCTGAACAAAGACTGGTATTTGATGATTATAAACATTAGTGTCATGTCCCTTTCTCAAAACAAGAGATGAAGCAATTGCCAAACACGGAATTCAGTGGTAAATGGATTAGTTGAAAATTTCCTGATCGGTAAATTTTGGTAAATTTTCCATATGTTAACTCACAGAATATATATTTACTGAGAATATATTTAAAAGAGCTAATTTTGTCCATTTTTTGTCATGAAGACATTAACTAATATCTTAAATTTATAGCACTTTCCAGAAAAGTGCTATGAGGAGAACAGAAGAAACATCATAATTCAAAGTTAATTTAAAGCTGAGCATCTGGAAAAAGTGTACTTAGTTGATACGGGAAAATTGAAATTTTCTTTCTTTCTTTCTTTCTTTCTTTCTTTCTTTCTTTCTTTCTTTCTTTCTTTCTTTGTGAAAAAAGTCTATTCTATTATTTCTTAAAATGTTTTTTACATTTATTTTTGAGAGACAGAGACAGACAGAACACAAGTGGGGGGGGGGGGGGCAGAGAGAGGGAGACACAGACTCTGAAGCAGGATCCAGCCTCTGAGCTGTCAGCACAGAGCCCAACACAGGGCTTGAACTTATGAACTATGAGATCATGACCCAAGCCAAAGTCGGATGCTTAACAGACTGAGCCACCCAGGCGCCCCACTTCCCTCCTTCTTTCCTTCCTTCTTTCCTTCCTTCCTTCCTTCTTTCCTTCCTTCCCTCCCTCTCTTTCTTTCTTCTTTCCTTCCTTCCTTTCTCCTTCTCCATCTCCTTCCAGTCTATTCTCTGCAATTTGAACAATGTACAATAATTCCCAGCAAGTTGACTACCCAGAAAAAGCAAATGCCTGCTTTTCTTCCCAGTCGGCTTTCCCACTGTGCTGATCTTAAACCAGTCAATTGACTGGCACAAGGCCACAGTCTCTAACAGAGACTTCATGATATATAAAGTGCTTTTTTGTTATTGTTGTTTACTTAAGTTTTAAGCTCATTACAATAAACCAAATAGGCACACAACAACTTAAAATATCAGATCTTCCTTTTCAGGAAGCCAGAGAATGACACGAGAACTTAATTTATAGGAAAGAAATTGAAACTTTTCTAATGAGTTTAATTTGTTTATTCAATTTTTTTTTTTATTAGAAGTGGTCCTCTCTATTCCCATACTGGAAGCTGGTGGTGCCGTGATAGGCACACAAATCCCCCTTCAGAAGTAAAGATTTATTGTCTCAGCTGCTAACAGACAGCTCCTGGCTAGAACCAACTATAAAATTGGTGGGGTCCAGTACAAAACGTAAATGTGGGGCCTGGCGTCTTGTTCAAACATTATAAGAATTTCAAGATGGTGGCAAAGAGAATTAAACCAAATAGAAGGCTCTTCTGTGCACAGGGCTTTGTGGGTCTGCACAGGTTGCATGCCCAGGAAACCTACCTGCCTTACCTGCCGGTCAACTGTAATCATAATCTCAGCAGAAGGCAGCTGCATCATCCAAAGTCATGCCCTTCCCAGAGTGGACAAAATTCAATAGTTGTATTGCACAGGGATACAAAGTCCTGGCCTCCTTCAGTTCAACTTGGGACAAATCTGTAGGGGTATCTCAGCTTCAAAGCTGCTAGTAGTGTCAGCTGAGTACTCCTTTGAGACTGCCTCATACCTCAGCTTCTCAGAGTACAGGGTCTGGCTTCATTTCCTCCCCTCTTCTTCTTTCCTTCTCCCCCTCCCTCTGTTCTCACCCCCTTCCCTTCCATTCCACAAGTGTTGATTGTATTCTTTAATAAAACTCTTGCATGCTACTGTCTCCTAGAGTCTGTTTCTCAGAGAACCCAACCTGTGAAACCACACTTTAAAAAAAAAAAAAAGAAGAACCTACACTTACAAACACAATAAACATTGGTACAGCAGCCTTTCCCATGCCTATTACCTTGCCATATATCAATATTCACATGGCAGTAAGTCTTTGTATGGTGGAATGTACTACGGAAACTATAGGAGGGTAAGGGTCTGTGGTATTTGTATTTAACATCCATGTTTGATTTGGTCCTGCTACCATTTATTGAGAACTTAATGTCATAAGTATTTTACATAAATTAGGTTATTTAATCCTTATAATATATCTTTGCAGTACACATTCCGATTATCTGCATTCTACAAATGAAAAATAAAAGTAACAATAGAGAAGTTAAGTAACGTCTCCACAGTCAAAGATGAAAGTGGCACAGTCTACTTGGTAAATCAAAGCTAGAGCCCTTGATTCCTACCCTATAATGTCTGTCTAATGTTATTTTTCCTTCCTTGGCTTTTCTCGCTCAACAGGAATACCTTCAAGTCAGACGTCCCAATGTGAATACCCAGTGGGCAGGACAGGATGAATTCAACAAGCCTGAGTTTCTAAAATCCCTATTATTTCCAAGAAAGACTGGTTTTCAAAACTTGGAAACCAGCTGGAGTGACTAACTCCAGGGAACTGTGCTCTGAGCCTTGGAGTGTCCTGCCTAATAATTATGTTTGTACACCTGAGGCTTGGGCCACACTGTGCAGGTTTGACCAGATAGTTTATGTTACTGACATGATTTATGGTGAACACTTGTTTTGCACTGGAGGTTAGAGTCTGAGTAACTGAGGTCGGTCACATAGGTGTTACATGGCTACATGACTGACCTCCAATAGAAACCCTGGAGATCAAAGTGTAGGTGAGCTTTCCTGGTTGGCAACACTGCATTTGCTGTCACACATGATTGCTGAGAAAATTAGTGTACTCTGAACTACTATAAATAATATGAAAATAGTAGATTTGTTATAGAAATTCACCTTACAGCATTACAAGAATTTACTACATTTTTTATACATGCTTGTTGCTTCTGAATCTGAGCTAGAGCCTAGAGTCATTAGAGCAGACAGTTGAGAGAGAAAGATGGGTGTAAGGACAGATGGATATAAAGCGTACGGTGAGGCAGGGATGAAGAAAAGTGTGGTGAGTAAGAACGAAAAGCAGTCTGTGAGAATGAGCTGGGAATCTCAAGAAAAACCTGGAGCCTTCTTTGATCTCTCACCTCTTCCAAGCCTGGGACACATAGGTGACATGCAGGGGAATGTGACATCCTTTATCATGGAACTAAACGAGGAGATTTGGAGAATGCTGCAGGAGCTGCAGGCTTAGTTGGTGTCTTGCAGTAACAAGATGAGCCCGGAGATCCACACAATGGATGAGCTGCGATAGCACCTAACCTTATGCTGACCTTTCAAGCACAATCATGGCTGCTGCTTCATTCCCATTTCCCAATCTCATATAAATTCCTCTTTGGACTAGACTAGCTCAGAACAAAGTAAGGAAGAGTTTCAGCTTAGATAAGCTGATATAGAACAAAGCTGTCGAAGATGGCTTGCTATATAAAAATAGTAACTGAAATAATACATTAAGTATACTTGGATTTCCGGTGAAGGAGAGTCAACATTTTGGATTGAAGCTGACATGGAGCAGCAATAGCGAGCCCATGGTAGATGGAGTGAAACAGGGCAAACTGGAAGCAGGCATATCTAGATTAGACATATGATGCCCATTAGGGAATTCAATAATAAGATCTTCGGAAAAGTGGGGTATTGGGTGTTTGACATTCACATGCAAGTTCATAAGGAGAAAAACCAATGAGTCTGTTCAGGTGCATTGTTATCACTCCAATAGATAATAAATGAGGGAGGCAAGATCATAGAAATACATTTGGCTAAAGCCTGCTAAAACATGCTTTTTTCCATATATCTAGAAAGAAGGTTGACCTATGAACGGTAGTTCTCACACTGAAGACTATGACCCCATGAACAACGGTTGACTCATAATCTGAGGGAGAGAAAGAACAAGATCCTTTCTCATGAATTTTGGCAGCTCCTTAAATAGAGGGTGAGAAATAGCACATGGAGGAGAGATGGAGGAAAAGGAAGCCCTGGGTCAGCTGGAGTGGAGGCAGCAGAAGGAGGAATCATCCATCTGTTTATGGTACCACATGGCAGCAGCCACCACAGTGGCTAGCTCAGTGCCAGCAGCAGACCAGAGCCAGTTCCCAGGTGACTGTGTTCATCAGACACAGCAGGACCACACCTGCAGCCCAAAGCTGATATTCCCAGTCTAGCACAGAGCATCCCAGAGAGGGAGAGTGTTTTCTCACGTTATGATTTATAGAGTAATCATAAGCCCAGGATCTAATTAGTTATTTGGGGAAATGAGGAGTCATTTGAGGAGCTGAGAGCTAGGCCTCTGTATGGACAGGACACATGCCTTTGATAGAGGAAGTAAGGAGTGATTAACTGCATTTTTGGCAATTACCATTCAGGAGCAATTCATTAGCATTCAGGGAAATCTAGCTTTCCCAAACTTAGATTATATGTGATTTCTTAACGATGTCAATGTGCTTTGATTTTATCTCTATTTACATAATATAAACTTGAAGATGAAATCCTATAACTGATTCATATCTCAGTTTTAGGATTTGGATTATATAATTCCTAAAGACTATTCACATTTTCAAATGACTCTCAGTTGTCTTTGTTAATAGATAAGAATATGTTCGCTTATTTTTTTCCTCCTTGGATTCCATTAGAATACAGATATAAATGCTTTGAAAGGGTAAATACATTGCTACTTTATTCTGTGAGATACACATTATGCTCAGTAATAAATATTTTTCTACATTATAGAAATCACTATCCAATACAGATTAAGTAGTAATTGAATATATTGGTAATAAGATTATCATATTTGAAAAGAGCAGAGAAGCTCTAGGCTGCTAAAGTACTGCTGATTACACATAAATATGGGAAGTATGAGAAATTTGAGAATTTTGAGATTTTGCCTTCTATGACTTCATGAACATCTGCATGCATGAACATTTTGCATATATTTGTGGTATTGAGATATTCTAAATTTACACTTGAAATATTACCAAAAATGTTAGGTTTCCTTCTATTTTTCAACATACACACAAACAGAAAATGTAGTTCCTTATACTGTAACAGGGTGAGAACATACATGAGAAACTGAAGGAGAAAAAAACAAAATTGGTGATATTTCTCTAAACATAGTGGTTTATTTAGCCTGAGAAAATAAAAGGGAAATTTCTCTACTACTGCCACCTTGTGGTTTAATATGCATGAACAGACTGGAAAAGATCATTAGCCACAATATTTTGAATATTTTCTTCTGGGTTTTTTCTTTTGTTTTGTTTTTGTAAATAGAGAAGAGCTGTTTAGGAGCTGTATGACTAGTTATTTGGAAATAAATAATTCACCATAACATTGATACATGACAATTACACTGATATATCTCATTTCTCAACCACTTATGGTAAGTAGACTATGTGTTATATAACATAGATGCAAATTTTACCTTGAAGTAATCTTAGGGATAATCTAATAAGTCATTTAATTTTACAAGTGTGAAATATAAAATATTTGCATTCTACTATATCATGATTGAGTAGACAGAACAGCACAAATACAAAATGTGGTTTTTTTAATTGTATAGGACAAACAGTTTTAGGAAATAAAATTTAGTTTTAGAATACTTAGAAGCAATATTATAATGGGGCGGCTGGGTGGCTCAGTTGGCTAAGCGTCTGACTTCAGTTCAAGTCATGATCTCACGGTTCTTGGGTTCGAGCCCCACATTGGGCTCTGTGCTGACAGCTCAGAGTCTGGAGCCTGCTTCATGTTCTGTATCTCACGCTCTCTCTCTGACCGCCCCCCCCACTCATGCTGTCTCTCTCTCTCTCAGAAATAAATAAAAACATTTTTAAAAATAAAAAATAATAATTTCTTTCTTCTCCTATCTAAA